>NC_057812.1:719081114-719236889 GCF_018294505.1 Triticum aestivum | reverse complement strand
TGGAGCGGGGGAGGGTGAAGGGGTGAAGGGGAGGATGGGGAGAGGGAGGCGGCGGGGGCACGGGGGCGGCGGCGCACGTAGGGGCGTCCGCGCAGTGGGTCGGGGCAGCGGCGCGCAGTGGGGGGGGGGAGGCTGAGAGAGATGTGAGATTGGGGATCGGGGATTGGGGATTTTAGTAAGGGGAGGGATAGCAATGGCGCACCACCTAGCGGTGCACCATTAGTAACTTTTTTGGATAGCAATGGCGCACCACCTAGCGGTGCGCCATTAGTAATTTTTTTAGGATAGGAATGGCGCACCACCTAGCGGTGCGCCATTAGTAATTTGTTTTGGATTTTTAGTTGCATTCATTTGTGAATTGGTAAACCATTTATCAATATGAAAAAATATCATCAAATTTGAAAAAATATTCATGAATTCAAAAAGTGCCCATGAAATTTAAGCAGGAAAAGGAACACTGAAAAATAAAATACAAGACTAAATAAAAATAAAAATTTGTATATCAATGGCACACCTCATTCGGGTGCGCCATAAATACCTTCATAGCAATGGCGCACCCTCCCCTGGTGCGCCATTACTAACTGTTTTTTTGGATTTTTAGTTGCATCTAATAATTTTTTAGAAAATGATGATCAAATTTGAAAACATTTATGAATGTGGAAAAATATCATCAGATTTCAAAACATTTATGAATATGAAAAATATGAATATGAAAACATTTATGAATATGAACAAATATCATCAAATTTTTTATTTGATTTTTTTGGATTTTTAGTTGCATCTAATAATTTTTTAGAAAACATTGATGAATATGAAAAATATCATCAGATTTCAAAATATTGATGAATTCAAAAAGTGCTGCCCATTTCCATATGTCGAAATACAATCGAGAAATGAAGACTACGATTTAAATACAATCGATCTTAGCTAGCTATCTTTTCACAATCTTCTTGCCCTTCTTTTTCGCAAATGGAGTTTTTTTGTTGAACGGACGTCCTTTAGGTAGGGTGATCCTGCTTCTTCTTGTGGTGTATGGCACTTCATCGTCGTCGTCATGTCCCATATTTGGGTCACCGTACTTGTCGAAGTCTTGCTCATTGGCGACTCCATCCATTCTGATGATCTTCCGTTTGCCACTCCTCACGAGAACACGACTGGGCTTTGACGGGTCGGTAATGAAGAAGCATTGGTCCACTTGGGAAGCCAGTACCCATGGCTCATTTTTCGCGGTGATGTTTGCGCCCGCGGTCTTGGATTTGGCTTTGGGTATAACCATGGTGGTGAAATACCGGTCTTCTTTTAGGACGCTCTTGGCCCATCTGACATGGAACATCGGGACCTTCTCTCCAGCGTAGCTCAACTCCCAGATCTCCTCGATCCTTCCATAGTATATGTCCTTGTCGTTACCGGTGTAGGATTCCATCGTTACCCCGGAGTTCTGATAACCATCGCTCTTCATGTCCTTGTCCTCGGTGTAGAATGTGTGACCGTTGATATCGTACGCCTCATAGGTCATCAGGTTGTGCTCGGCGCCCTGTGACAAGGCCAATATGAGTTTTTCTTCCGCGGAAGAATCCTCATGTAAAGGGTATGACAGAAGCTTCTCCTTGAACCAACGGGGTTCTCGATGCCTAGATAATTTGTGCAATAGGAGATGCACTCTTTGGTCAGAAAGCCCCTGGCTATGCTTCCCTGTAGACATGACATGTTGCGAACGTATCCTTTGATGACACCATTCATCCTTTCGAACGGCATCATGTTGTGCAGGAACGTCGGCTTGAGCTGGATGATATCCTCCACGATTTGGACCAGCAGATGCATCATAACATCGAAGAATGCGGGCGGGAAGTACATCCCAAGCTCGCATAGTATCACCATGATCTCTTCCTATAGCCTTCCGAGTTGCCTCACGCCAACCAACTTCCGAGAGATGACGTCGAAAAAGTTGCATAGGCCAAATAGCGTTTCACGGACGTGCGCGTCCATAATCCCATGGATTGCAACTGGAAGTATCTGCATCATCAGCACGTGACAGTCGTGAGACTTCATCCCGCTGAACTTCTGCTTCGCTGAGTCTAGGTATCTGCTTATCTTCCCCGCGTAACCGTAAGGAAGTTTTACTCCTACGAGGCAGGTGAAAAACTGCTCGATCTCCTCCTGACATAGAGTGAAGCACGCGGGAGGGTAGTCATTTCCTTTCTTCTTGGCCTTTTTGCCTTTGCGACGACTTTCCGTGTCCTGCTTTGCCTCATCATCATCATCATTACCGTGAAGCTCCTCCCTGATGCCCATTGATTTCAAGTCTGCCCTTGCTTTCGGCCCATCTTTGGTCCTCTCTGGCATGTTGAGTAGGGTACCAAGCAGACTCTCGCACACGTTCTTCGTGATATGCATGACATCAAGGCTATGAGGCACACGGAGGATCTTCCAGTACGGCAAGTCCCAGAAAACAGACCTCGTTTTCCATACCTTCAGCAGCGGCTCTGGCGCCTTTCACTTCTTTCCCGGCTCCGAGCACTTTTTCCAATTTTTAAATAGCTCATCTATTTCCTCGCCGCTCCTCGTACGCGGGCGTCTTTGGGGTTCGGTTTCACCATCGAACAGATCTTTGCGTTTTCTCCATGGGTCATCATCGCGAAGCCACCTTCGATGTCCCATTGAGGTAGTCCTGGATTAGGGGGTCTCTGGACAGCCGGACTATATCTTTCGGCCGGACTGTTAGACTATGAAGATACCAGATTGAAAACTTCGTCTCGTGTCCGGATGGGACTCTACTTGGCATGGAAGGAAAGCTAGGCAATACGGATATGTATATCTCCTCCTTTGTAACCGACCTTGTGTAACCCTAGCCCTTTCCGGTGTCTATATAAACCAGAGGGTTTTAGTCTGTAGGACAACATACAATCATACCATAGGCTAGCTTCTAGGGTTTAGCCTCTCTGATCTCGTGGTAGATCTACTCTTGTACTAACCATATCATCAATATTAATCAAGCAGGACATAGGGTTTTTCCTCCATCAAGAGGGCCTGAACCTGGGTAAAACTTCGTGTCCCCTGCCTCCTGTTACCATCCGCCTAGACGCACAGTTCGGGACCCCCTACCCGAGATCCGCCGGTTTTGACACCGACATTGGTGCTTTCATTGAGAGTTCCTCTGTGTCGTTGCCGTTAGGCTTGATGGCTCCTACTATCATCGATAGCGATGCAGTCCAGGGTGGGACTTTCCTCCCCAGACAGATCTTTGTGTTCGACGGCTTTGCACTGCTGGCCAATTCGCTTGGCCATCTGGAGCAGATTGAGAGCTACGCCCCTCGCCACCAGGTCAGGTTTGGAAGCTTAAGCTACACGGCCGATGTCCATGGAGAATTGATCTTTGACGGATTCGAGCCTCCGCCTTGTGCGTCACGCGGTCACGATGAGTATGATTTAGCTCTACCATCAGACAGTTTTCAGGAATCGCACTGGCAGCCGCTCTGACCCTCAATTCGGAGCCAGTTGCGCCGTCCATGGACGGGTGGAAGGAACCCGCTACGGAGGCCTTACCCTCAGCGGCGATCGAGCCGAACATCCACCTTACCTTGCAAGAGAGCCGTATTGTTAAACTGCCGGATCTTTCTCCGGCCACGGATTCCGAACCGCCTGCTCCCGTTCCTATCGAATCCGATTGGGCGCCGATCATGGAGTTTACCTCCGCGGATATCTTTCAGCACTCGCCCTTCGGCGATATACTGAACTCATTAAGGTCTCTCTCCTTGTCAGGAGGATCCTGGCCGAACTATGTTCGGCAGGACTGGGATGCGGACGACGAAGAAATTCACGGCCCACCCACCACCCACTTAGTAGCCACTGTCGATGACTTAACCGACATGCTCGACTTCGACTCTAAAGACATCGACGGTATGGACGACGATGCGGGAGACAAAGAGGAACCACTGCCCACAGGGCACTGGACAACCACCTCATCATACGATATATATACATGGTGGATACACCCAAAGAAGGCAATGGCGACGAGATAGCGGAGGATGACCCCTCCAAGAAGCAAGCCAAGCGCCGACGTCAGCGGCGCCACTCTAAGTCCCGCCAAAGAAAAAGTGGTGATACCGGCACAGGAGGTAATAACACTCCGGATAGTGCCGAAGACAACAACAACCTCCTCCAGCAAGAGTTAGAGCAGGAGGATGGAGGATCCAGCCCTCCTGAGAGAGCGGCAGATGGAGAAGCGGAGGATGATAATTACATGCCCCCCTCCAAAGATGAGGCAAGCCTCGGCGATGACGAATTCGCCGTGCCAGAGGATCCCGTCGAACAAGAGAGCTTCAAGCGCCGACTTATGGCCACGGCAAATAGCCTTAAGAAAAAGCAGCAACAGCTTCAAGCTGATCAAGATCTGCTAGCTGACAGATGGACTGAAGTCCTCGCGGCCGAGGAATATAAACTCGAGCGCCCCTCCAAGAGTGCCCAAAATGCAGGTTGCTGCCTCGACTGGAGGAAGAAGCGTATGACGCGGCTGATCGGCCACCTCATGGCTGTGATAGAGAGGCATTCCAGCCAAAAGCTCAGCCGGCACCCCAATGCCATTCAAATAAAAAAGCATGGGGAAACACACCAGACCTGCGAGATGTATTGGAGGACAAAGCAAAACATGCAAGATCGATCTACGGATCACGAGGGCGCGCCACTATGCGAGACGATAAACGTCACGCCGGATACAGTAAAAGTAAATCCGGCCGGGCTGAACACAGCAGGCAAGACCCATTCGAGCTACGTCACGATATAGCCCAATATAGAGGCGCCGCACACCCCTTATGCTTCACAGACGAAGTAATGGATCATCAAATCCCAGAAGCTTTCAAACCTGTAAATATTGAATCATACGACGGCACAACAGATCCTGCGGTTTGGATCGAGGATTACCTCCTCCACATCCACATGGCCCGCGGTGATGACTTACACACCATCAAATACCTCCCACTAAAGCTCAAAGGACTAGCGCGGCATTGGCTTAACAGCCTGCCAGCAGAGTCCATTAGCTGTTGGGAAGATCTGGAAGCCGCATTCCTCGACAAATTTCAGGGCACTTATGTGCGACCACCAGATGGCGATGACTTGAGCCACATAATTCAGCAGCCAGAAGAATCGGCCAGGCAATTCTAGACTCGGTTCCTAATAAAGAAAAATCAAATCGTTGACTGTCTGGATGCAGAGGCCCAAGCAGCTTTCAAACACAACATCCGCGACGAGTGGCTAGCCCGACACCTTGGTCAGGAAAAGCCAAAATCTATGGCAGCCCTCACGACACTCATGACCCGCTTTTGTGCGGGACAAGACAGCTAGCTGGCTCGCAGTAACAATATGTCAAAGAACCATGGTACTTTGGATACCAAGGATGGCAATAGCAGGTCACGTCGCAACAAACATAAGCGCCACATTAACAGCGATAATACTGAAGATACGGCAGTCAATGCCGGATTCGAAGGCTCTAAACCCGGTCAGCGGAAAAAGCCATTCAAAAGAACCACTCCGGGCCCGTCCAGTTTGGACCGTATACTTGATCGCTCGTGTCAAATGCACGACACCCCCGACAAGCCAGCCAACCACACCAACAAGGATTGTTGGGTGTTCAAGCAGGCCGGCAAGTTAATTGCCGAAGACAAAGATAAGGGGCCACATAGCGATGACGAGGAAGAGCCCCCGCAGCCGAACACCGGAAGACAGAAGAGGTTCCCCCCACAAGTGCGGACGATGAACATGATATACGCAACCCACATCCCCAAGAGGGAGCAGAAGCGTGCGCTCAGGGACGTATATGCGTTGGAGCCAGTCGCCCCAAAGTTCAACCCATGGTCCTCCTATCCGATCACCTTTGATCGCAGGGACCACCCCACTAGTATCCGTGATGGCGGATTCGCCGCACTGGTCCTAGACCCAATCATTGACGGATTTCACCTCACTCGAGTCCTTATGGATGGCGGCAGCAGCCTGGACCTGCTTTATCAGGACACAGTGCGCAAAATGGGTATAGACCCCTCAAGGATCAAACCCACAAAAACGACCTTTAAAGGCATCATTCCAGGTGTAGAGGCCCATTGCACAGGCTCAATTACACTAGAAGTGGTCTTCGGATCCCCAGATAACTTCCGAAGCGAAGAATTAATCTTCGATATAGTCCCGTTCCGCAGTGGTTATCATGCACTGCTCGGGCGAACCGCATTTGTGAGATTCAATGCGGTACCGCATTATGCACACCTCAAGCTCAAGATGCCAGGACCTCGTGGGGTTATTACAGTTAATGAAACACAGAGCGCTCTCTCCGAACGGAGGAGCACACTGCAGCCCTCGCAGCAAAAGCGCAAAGCAGCCTCTCAAGGAAATCCACCAGTTCGGCGTTTCAAGACCCGGACACCTTCAAGCGCGCTCGAAGTAATCAACAACTAGATCACCTGGCACGATCTGAGCTCGCGTAGCAATACGGCCCCCACCCTAGTCCCGGCGAAACGGCGAAATCCGTGCCACGCGTACATAACTACGCATTAAAAATACCATGGGCACATGTGGGGAGGGGGGGCACAACTACGACACGCTCCAAGACGCCGCCTAAACTGCACTAGGGGCTTCCTGCTTTGTTATTTTTCTCTTTCAGGACTTTAATCTCTGGAAACCTTGTCCGACAGCATGATTGCCGAACACATGATGCAGCAACCAAGAGAGGCAGAAAGCTACGTCACACCACGGAACTCCCAGGTGGATTACGATAACGAGTGAAATATTTGCTTTAATACTATTCCTCAGCTTGCCCTTGGAAGGGACATAGTCCTACTTTTTGCTTATCGCACTATCTGTATCATTCTGCTTTAATGCACCTCTTTGAATAAACAACGCATAACATTAAGACTATTATTGCATTCTTGTTTTATATATATGTGTTCATTAATGACACCTTGCAACCGTACACTTTGGTACGGCCAACACACCAGGGGCTTAAGTACCCCACAATATGGTGTGAGAAGTCCGAACACTTTGACAAGTGCGGCACCCCGAACTTATAGCATTGTATCAACTCCGAATCATGTGTTTGGTCAAATGTTGGGTTTGCCCAGCTCCTATGTTTTGGTACCTTACGTTCCGCTCTATCGGCTAAGGTAGCGCTAGGAGAACTACTGCGATTGTGCCCCGGTTCTGCTGGGCTAATCACCTCAGTAGAGAAAGCTAAAACTAACTGTCATGATAAGGCGAGAGACTAGTCGCTGTTCGGCGAGGTTTCGAGTCCCTAAAGACTTATGCCGCTTAGAGCGAGGAGTCGGTCCTGTCCGGCTTAAACGCGTGTATCGCGCCCTGAATTCGGCCTTCCGAATACCAGGGGCCTCGCCGAAATTTAAAATTATAGAATTCTATGGCTAAGTGAGAGTGGTAAAGCATTATTAGTCCGGTTGCCTTGTTCGTTGTGCTGAGCACCTCCCTCCAAGGACCCAAAAATGGGAACTAGAATGCTCAGGTTTATCCCGAACACCCCAGCACTCGCGGCATGGGGGTAGAAGCCGAGGACTAGCCATCTCTCAGATTGGATAAACAGCCAAACAGAAGGTAATATTTTAAATTCAAACAAGCGTTGCATAGCGCATATGAAACAAGTTTTCATCATACAGGATCACGCGAGCAAGTTTACTCAAATATTACATCCTTTGAACATTCGTCCGCTACAAGACGGGCACCCTTCAGGACACCCTCATAATAAATTTCGGGGGTGCGATGCTCCTTGCCCTGCGGCGGTCCCTCCTTGATCAGCTTCACGGCGTCTAGCTTGGCCCATTGCACCTTCACGCGGGCGAAAGCCCGACGTGCACCTTCGATGCAGATAGACCGCTTGACGACCTCCAGCCGTGGGCAGGCGTCCACAAGCCGCCTCATCAGGCCGAAGTAGCTGTTTGGAAGGGCGTCGCCAGGCCACAGCCGGACTATAAAGCCCTTCATGGCCTGTTCGGCCGCATTGTGTAGCTCGACCAGCTGCTTCAGCTGGTCGCTCATAGGCACCGGGTGTTCAGTCCCAGTATACTGAGACCATAACAACTTCTCCGTTGAGCTTCCCTCCTCGGCCTGGTAAAACTGTGCGGCATCTGACACACTGCGGGGAAAATCTGCGAATGCTCCTGGAGAGCTCCGGATTCGGGTAAGTAATAGGTAATTTACTTTCACATGCTTTCTTTGCATATAGAATGCCTTACCCGCCGCTATTTTCTTCATCGCGTCAATCTCCTGGAGGGCCTGTTGGGCTTCGGCCTTGGCACTTTTTGCGCTCTCGAGGGCCGCGGCAAGCTCAGACTCTCACGTCTTCGAGTCAAGCTCCAACGCCTCGTGCTTCGTCACGAGATCCTGGAGATCTTGCTGCACCTCGCCCACCCGAGCCTCTTGCCTTTCCTGCTCGGTGCGCTCCTTGGCCGCTTTATCTTCGGCCTCGGACATCGCTTGCCTTAGGGTCGCCACTTCGGTCGTGGCCCCTGGCAAATTCATGATGATCGTGTCATTTTGCAATCGCATTCTTTTTATACATATCCATAGACTAGCTATTACTTACCTTTGTTCTCCTCGAGCTGCCTCTTGGCAAGGCCAAGTTCGTCCTGGGACCCTTTAAGGTCCTGCTTCAGTACGGCGACCTCCATAGTCAGTGCGGCAGATGCCAGCAGCGAAGCCTGCATACGCATATTGACATACTTATATTAGACTCCTGCGATATTGTTTGATCCTCTGTTCGGCTTTTCTTTGTGAACACCGAACAGAGCATCAGGGGCTACTATCTATGCGGTAATATTTTTCCTATATTTTAAACACTTACCTCAAAGCCTGTTAGAAGGCTGGCACAGGCTTCAGTAAGTCCGCTCTTGGCGGACTGAACCTTCTGGACCACCGCACTCATAATAGTACGGTGCTCCTCGTCGATGGAAGCGCTGCGAAGCGCTTCCAGCAGATTGTCCGACGCCTCTAGATGGGCAGAGGTCACCGGTACAGGCGTCTTGCCCCTCTTGGAAGAAGGCCGCCTGCTCGAGTTCGGAACCACTGGAGGTTCCGATGTAGTGTTCGACTGAGGGCCGAACTCGGAGCCCTCAGGGGCTCTGTCCCCTCTGCTCCCGGAGTCCGGAAGGTCGCCTTGAGGCGCCTCCGGAACTGTCTCCCCTCGAGCCGGTGCCTCGTGAGACAATACCTTAGCATCGTCTGCAGGGTAAGGGGAGGTGGCGGTCGGAAGTGGATCGCTATCCATATCCGACAAGCCCAGGGAGCTGTCCGACGATACATCGATACGGGCTCGTGGCGGCCTGCATAATCATATTCGGCGTTAGGGGAAGCAGTGCAACAGAGGAATGCTATGAGTCACTCTAGTACTCGAATACTTACGACTTCCCCAGGGGCTTGACCCTGGGCAGCCACTCGTCTTCGCCGTCAGCGGTGGTGGTAGAACTGTCCGGAAGGAGAGTCCTTCCCTTCTTAGACCCTTCGGCCTCCCTAGTTGGGGCGGCCTTCCTCTTCTTGTCTCCCTCATCTGGAGGGGGAGCATCTTCTTCTGCCTCCTCGTCTTCGGGGGAGGAGTGTGCCGTAGATTCATCAGACGGTGAGTCCGATGACGCCTGGCGTCGGGAACTCTTTCGGGTTCCCTTGGCCTTCTTGGTCTTCTCCGGCAGCGTATAAGGAGCCTGAGTCAGCATCTTCGCCAGGAGAGCGTCTGCTGGGCCTTCGGGCAAAGGAGCCGGACAGTTGATCTGTCCGTCCGTCTCTTGCCAGTCCTGTCAAAGGTATGGGAGCTTAGATCCCGCATAGAATCAAACTATGGAAAACAAGTATCCTGTGAGAGGTAAAACAGCTTACCGCGCTGGCTTAGCGCTTTGCGTAGTATCCGCGGTCCTTGGTAGTGGGAGGGGGAACCTCGGCGCTCGAGAATAGCACCTTCCAGGCATCTTCGTGAGTTGTGTCGAAGAGCCTGTTCAGAGTTCGGTGCTGGGCCGGGTCGAACTCCCACAAGTTGAAAGCCCGTTGTTGGCACGGGAGGATCCGGCGGATGAGCATGACCTGGACTACGTTGACAAGTTTGAGCTTCTTGTTCATCATGTTTTGAATACATGTTTGGAGTCCGGTCAGCTCTCTCGAACTACCCCAGGACCGGCCCTTCTCTTGCCAGGAGGTGAGCTGCGTGGGGATGCCAGATCGGAACTCAGGGGCCGCTGCCCATTTAGGGTCACGTGGCTCGGTGATGTAGAACCACCCCGATTGCCACCCCTTTATAGTCTCCACGAAGGAGCCCTCGAGCCATGTGACGTTGGGCATCTTGCCCACCATGGTTCCTCCGCACTCCGCCTGGCGGCCGCTCACTACCTTCGGCTTGACATTGAAGGTCTTCAGCCATAAGCCGAAGTGGGGCTTGATGCGGAGGAAGGCCTCGCACACGACGATAAACGCCGAGATGTTGAGGATGAAGTGAAAATCCAGGCCGTAGAAGAACATGAGCCCCCGGACGAATGGGTGGAGAGGGAATCCCAGTCCGCGAAGGAAATGGGTAAGGAACACTACCCTCTCATGGGGCCTGGGGGTGGGGATGAGCTGTCCCTCTTCTGGGAGCCGGTGCGCGATGACGTCGGGCAGGTATCCGGCTCTCCTCAGCTTCTTGATGTGTCCCTCCGTGACGGAGGAGACCATCCACCTGCCTACCGCTCCGGACATGGTTGGAGAGGGTTGAGGTGGGAAATGCGGACTTGGGCGCTGGAGCTCGACTGTGCGAAAATGGATGAGCAAAGGAGGAAGAAGGCGTGGATGAAAAGGTAAATCCTTATCCCTTTATATGGGCGGACGAAACTATGCGTCCCCACTAGCCTGGTAAAACTCGCTTATCCCCCAAGCACCGTAATCGATGGCGCGGTTGGGTTACCCACACCCGTATTGATGAGAATCCCGTGATAAGGGGACACGATCTCTGCTTTGACGAGATGTGTCAAAAAACTGCTTCGCGTTATGTGCGGGGCAAGTTAAAGGAAACGGTTCGAATAATCGCCGGGCCATGACATAATGTCGTGTTGCCAAAACAAGTCAGCAAATTAGATTTGCGAAAATATTATTCTCTCTGCGGTCTTATGTGGAACTTATTTTGCAGGGTCAGACACTAACCTTGTATTCAAATTCTTCTGTGGTGTATTCGGAGGAGGAACCCGCCTTGCAATGCCGAAAACAATATTGCACGCCGGACTCATCGTCATTGAAAGCCTGGTTCAGGGGCTACTGAGGGAGTCCTGGATTAGGGGGTCCCCGGACAGCCGGACTATATCTTTCGGCCGGACTGTTAGACTATGAAGATACAAGATTGAAGACTTCGTATCGTGTCCGGATGGGACTCTACTTAGCGGGGAAGGCAAGCTAGGCAATACGGATATGTATATCTCCTCCTTTGTAACCGACCTTGTGTAACCCTAGCCCTTTCCGGTGTCTATATAAACCGGAGGGTTTTAGTCCGTAGGACAACATACAATCATACCATAGGCTAGCTTCTAGGGTTTAGCCTCTCTGATCTTGTGGTAGATCTACTCTTGTACTACCCATATCATGAATATTAATCAAGGCAGGACGTAGGGTTTTACCTCCATCAAGAGGGCCCGAACCTGGGTAAAACTTCGTGTCCCCCTGCCTCCTGTTACCATCCGCCTAGACGCACAGTTTGGGACCCCTTACCCGAGATCCGCCGGTTTTGACACCGACACCCATGAACACGGTTTTCGAAAGACCCGTGATCTCTATCTAGCTGGCGATACGTTGTGTCATCCATGCACCTGACGCACACAGAAAATCCCTGGACCACTTGCCCCGCGACATATCCGTAACCGAGATAGTCGTGCACCGTCGTGAGCAGTGCGGCTCTCATAGGGAAACATTCTTTTCCTGCGGCGTCCCATGTTTTGGCTGGCGTTTCCACAGTGTGTCTAGCTCCTCTTTCAGCAGCCCCAGATATAGATTGATGTCATTCCCTGGTTGTTTCGGCCCTTCAATTAGCATACTCATGTGAATGCACTTCCTCTTCATGCACAACTAGGGGGGAAGGTTGTACATCCACACAAACACAGGCCAGGTGCTGTCGTGATTTTGTCACGGCAGATGTCCTTAGTGTCAGGACTTAGTCGCGAGGCCAACGCATTTATGTGGTAGCTTGAGAGGGGTTGAGAGGAATTGAGAGACGCAACACAAGACAAGGATTTAGACAGCTTCGGGCCCCGGGAAACATCATCCGGTAATAGCCCTACATGCTGTTTGAGGCTAGGTATCATTATGATCACGAGAGAGTCGCCGGTAAACCGGCTCTTTGTGTCTATCCTAGAGATTGTTTTTCTCCTTCTTCTTTGGGGAGCCCTGCCCCTCCTTATATAAGTTGAAGGGGTGGGTTACATGTGGAGTCCTATTAGGATTAGGACTAGTCTATCTCTAATACAAACCGGATACAAGTCCAGGTCTTAACTCCTTTAAGACAAATATTCCTCACGCCTTTCCTCTTAAACCGGCCCACCATAGTATGAACCTGCCTTCATGAACCGCCCGTTGGCCATCGGGTCTTGTCACTCCTCTGACCCGCCTGCCGGATTACCAATGAATCATAAACCGCCAGGTCCAAACGGGTCACCAGTGAATCGTTAAGTCTCAGCCGGGTCTCAAGTAAAACACCAAGTCCGGTCAGGTTATACTTCCGGCCGGTTTACACCGCGGGGTATATCCCCTACATTAGCCCCCAGTTTAATTTGGATTTATCCATGTCAAACTGATCCTGTAAAACAAACACAAGACCAAATTTGACAGATTATGCTCCGGGTTAAGAATTCTTGTAAACCGGCATCTGATGATCCTTAAGTCCTTGTCATTTCCTCCTTCTAGAAAATCCGGGTTAACAAGCCGGCTTCATACTCAATTTGCTGACATTGGTTTCTCACAGAGAAATATTGTGAAGAGTAATCCACTTGAGTCGGCTTCCAAAGTGCCGGTTTAAGAAATATGGGTCTTGAAATACTTATCTGATATTCAGCCAGTTTGAAGATGTAAAACTTGCCGGTTTAATATTACCAAAATTGCCGGTTTATAAATATTGTTGGCACCGGGTCATAATTGTTGTCGACACCGGGTCATGTAATTGATCTTCCTGATTTACTCAAAACTGATAAACTAAAGACGTTCCTCCTTTATATGCATAATACTTGTAGCCCCCAAGTCTTAAGAGGAGAACATAGTGATAACTTAAGACTTGCTCCAATAAGTGTTTCAACCTTGAAGAAATCCAGTTTGTTCCTCTCAATCATATAGACTGAATACTCCATATATGCAGCCCCCAAGTGCCGGGTTGTCATGCTTGCAGCAACCTGGGACTTGTAATTGCTTATAAAAACTTCAATCAGTGTAGCCCCCAAGGGCCGGGTCATTATGCAATAATGAACAGGGAATTTGTAAATATAATCATGTAGATTTTAGCAGTGATGTTAGCCGCCAAGGGCCGGCTTAGTAAGATAATACTGAACCGGGACTTGATATATACTTCAATGGAAATAACATATTATAATGTAGCTTCCATCATAGGGCTTGAACCCACGTCCACAAGGTTAAGAGCTTTGTGCTTTACCAACTGAGCAATGAACCCTTTAATATAATGGATTAAGGCTTGTATACCTTGAAATGTATGACAGGAGCAATTGTCCCCCAAGGGCCGGCTCATTATGATATGATGAGTCGGGTCTTCAATAAGATGAGCAAAAAATGACTTTGCATTAGCCCCCAAGTATCATGGTGACTGCTTGCAGCGACATGAGACTTGCATATTTGATATAATCTCAATTTAAATAATGTAGCCCCAAGTGTCGGGTCGTAAGCCTGCAGCGACTCGGGACTATTCCTTCCATTGTAGAATAAACCATATCCATTGATAAAATAATAGCCATTGCACCAAAGCGACTTTGAATACCTCATCTGTTGATAACCATAATAAAAAATCCAGCCATGTTGGCTATTTAAAGATTTGAATAATATACTCAATGATTTATAAGCGCATGATTACAATGGCGCAATCCATATATATATATATATATATATATATATATATATATATATATATATATATATATATATATATATACTGGCGACTTATAGTCCAAAGCCAGACCGGTTTAATAAACACTGGATAATTTATCATCATACTGGCGACTTATAATCGAAAGCCAGGCCGGGTTAATAAACGCCGGTGATTTATAATCATTCTTTATTCAACCTGTTTCTGTATACAACAAGTTTAAAGTGTCCTGGCGGTTTACCGCCGGACGGGTCATAATGCCCAACATATAACCCGGATTTATAACCAAGGCTGCACTTAAGAATAATCAAATATGAAATATATCATACATGTGACATTGAATCACATCGTTGGCTTACCAACTTTTATAGTAAGGGTGATAATCTTGAGTACTGATAACTCCTCCCATATTTTGCCGGTTTATGATAAAACCGTTCCGGGTTGTGATAAACACCGATTTATTCAATACTGGTGACTTTGAGTCGGAACCAGACCGGGCTGGTAGTCTCCGGATTATAACTGATCATGTACAGACAACTTGTAGTTGAAAGCCAAGTCGGGTTAATGAACGCCGGTTTATCCATGCACATATGATACATGCTATGATGATGTAATGATGCCGCAATGTATGATGCAATATATGATGATGTATATGTATGATCAAGAGGGTTTAAGCTATGGTTCGGATACAACCAGAGCCCCCATGTAGTCATAATTGTGGCATTGCGCCGATCAAGAGGTGTAACTGTGGTTCGAATACGACCAAGCCCCAAGTGATTTCCCTAGTGCCCTTATGCCTATCAAGAGGTGTAACTATGGTTCGAACCCATAGCCCCCAAGTGATTTCCCTGGTGGCCTTAATGCCTATCAAGAGGTGTAGCTATGGTTCGGATACGACCAAGCCCCCAAGTGATTCCCTGGTGCCCTTATGCTGATCAAGAGGGTATAAGCTATGGTTCGGATATGACCAGAGCCCCCAAGTGATTTCCCTGGTGGCTTTAAGCCTATCAAGAGGTGTGACTATGGTTCGAACATAGCCCCCAAGTGATATTGTGAGCTGTGCTCAAGGGATACCCATGTTTGAGCTATGCTGTGCAACAGACTCTCTTTGGCCCCTTATGATAATATTGGTTTGATAGCCGAATCAATATGTAATCAGAACTCCGCTTTATAACAGAAGCCCCATGTGATCAATAATATGATAACAATAAGGCAGGATAACCCATGTTTGAACCGCGCATCATGGGCAACAGGCCCTCTTCGGCAACCTTTAACTTCTTGCAAGAGATAAATTCTTCTTGAACCGGGATTTTGAACCAGATATTGAGAGCTTCAAAGCTTTGTGGGAGACATCATTCCCTTGAACCGGATTGTAAACCGGATATTTGAGAGCTTCAGTGAGACTGACTCCCCTTGAGCCGGATTTTAAACCGGAATCCTTTCTGATGACCCGGAACTTCTTCATTGAGCCGGGATTTTGTAATTGTCATATACTTTCTAAGCCGGAAATTTTCTGACGGCCTTTAGATTTTCATCAATATAACAGTAGCCGCCGGGACCGGTTATCTTTCCCTCCATCGTCCTGAGGTTCTTAAAAAACTGGCAAGATTTGCTGAGTCATGTCATCGTAGCCCCCGAGTCTCAAAGGTGACTCGAGGAGTTGGCTTGAGACTATCCATATTTGATCGTGATGTAAAAACCGGTAGGAGTCATTCAATAGCTCAGTGTTATAATAATCCTTTTTGCAGTAGACAACTTGTCCCGCATTGGAGAACTTGCAAGCCAGAGTAATTGCTCTTTTTAAAGAAAAGCAAATAAAAATATAAAAATATACTGGATTGGATTTCACCTGATATGTTAAACCAGAAATTATCCACTTCGGAGTGGATGATCACCATGGTGAAGCTGAAATCAATCCGGCCGGGTCGACCGTGGGGAGCCGACAGATGAGTCGACCGTGGATACTATAAACCCAGTGCGAACGGGAGAGTCGGCCACGCGGTCGGACGGGTAAATCGCCCATAGTGTTGTAGACCGTCGCGAACGAGCGAGTTGTCTTCCATGTTGTAAGCTGGCGCGGATACGTGAACCGGCCGCAAGGGCGGACGAGCGAGTCGTCCGTGGCATTGTAAGGTGGTGCGGACGGGCGAGTCAGCTGGCGTGTTTGATGTAAACTGAACCGCGACACGCGTGCCCATGGAGCCACGCGGCACAGCCGAACGTGCATCCGCGGTATAACACCACTTTTGTAATGAGTAATTTACCTGTATATAACACACTATATGGCAGAGTGGTTGTTTTCACAAAAAATTAATAAGTATTTACTGATAAAAAGTAAACTGGATGAATATCACCTGGTGCATTAGTACAACAGATTATCCTTATGCAATGTCTGTAGATAACCTCTGTTCTTCTTAACAACGCATGATTAATCCGCCTGTCCTCCCACCAAGCAGGTACCCCAAGGCAGAGGTGGCAGGCCGGCAAGTTGTTGTGGGGGCGTCCGGATTTCCCTCCAGCCCGTAGTGACTCGGCAGAGGCTGCGGCCACACGGCCATAATAGCAAGACCGCCAGCGGAGACGGAGACCCCGATGCAGTGCAAGATGGAGGCGGTTTGACGCAAGTACTGCAGCTGTATTTGCCTTGGGCATCAACTAAATATATACGTGATGTTTGTCTTGATGTTGATGACGTAAACCAATGGTAGCTTCTTGATCTCCAGGTGAGAAAGTAGTACTAATTTATTGAATTGATGCAATATACTCTCCTTGACTAGAGCGTTTTTGAGACGGCGGGGTGGTGGAAATCTGTGTTGACCTCAGATCCTTGTGCCAATCCATCTCGGACGCAAGCTTTGACTGATTCTTTATAATTTGACCATATATGCGCTGTGTTGGCTAGGTGTGCACTCAACAACGAAAGACTAAACCAAAAATTGATTTTTTTCCTCGCGTGAGATACTAGTAGTAGTACAAATAGTCATAGAGGCTTCCGTTGAGCGTCGGTTTTAATCATACGAGCTAGCAACAACCAAACCGTCTTGGAAAGCAAAGTAGTATTTTTCCGTTGGGACTTGAAGTGCTCCTGTAACACGGCTGCTGTGGACCCATCTATAGTGTGGCCGCTCCGCACAAAAAACCAAGTTTCAGGGGCACCTTAGGTACAGCTATGGGGTCAGGGCCAGTTCTTTGGGCGATTCTATCAGAATCGCCCTCCTCCCCAGCTTCTCCCAGAATCACCACTTCGTATGTTTTTTACAATCCTAGCTAATTAGACCTTAACTAGATAGGATTGTAAAAAACATATGGAGTGGCGATTCTAGGAGAAGCTGGGGAGGGAGTGATTCTGGGAGAATCGCCGAAAAGAACTGGCCCTCGGTCTGTTTCCCAATAAACAAAGGCGTGTTAAACCAGTACCTTGATTAGAAAATATCAGCGGGGCGTGGCCCATCCAACGGCTGCACGGAATCGCTTTGTCGACCATTGACCCGACCGGACTGATTTTTGTGGTAACCGCCTAATAACAATCGGACCCGACTGTCGTATCCGTAGAAAAATTCACCAATGACTGCGGTGGATTCCTGTAGTATATTGTGTGCGGCGGAAACGCTCCTATCGATCTTGGCGACTTGCGAAAAACGATCATGTCGCAACCTTATTTCTCTTGAATTTTAAATCTCAGACTAACAATCTGACCGATGAACTCAACTGATGTAAATCCTTTCAAACTGGCTCTTCTTCATCTGAAAATTGCGAGCTTCTCGAACCCTAGAAGAGATCCCTCCAAGAACTCATCACCACCGTGCCTGAGCCCCACGGTGGGCGCCAACTGTCGTGGTTTTGTCACGGCAGATGTCCTTAGTGTCAAGACTTAGTCGCGAGACCAACGCATCTATGTGGTAGCTTGAGAAGGTTGAGCGGAATCGAGAGACGCAACACAAGACAAGGATTTAGACAGCTTCGGGCCCCGGGAAACATCATCCGGTAATAGCCCTACATGTTATTTGAGGCTAGGTCTCACTATGATCACGAGAGAGTCGCCGGTAAACCGGCTCTTTGTGTCTAGCCTAGAGATTGTTTTTCCTCCTTCTTCTTTGGGGAGCCCTGCCCCTCCTTATATAAGTTGAAGGGGCGGGTTACATGTGGAGTCCTATTAGGATTAGGACTAGTCTATCTCTAATACAAACCAGATACAAGTCCAGGTCTTAACTCCTTGTAAGACAAATATTCCTCACGCCTTTCCTCTTAAACCGGCCCACCATAGTATGAACCGGCCTTCATGAACTGCCCGTTGGGCCATCGGGTCTTGTCACTCCTCTGACCCGCCTGCCGGATTACCAATGAATCATAAACCGCCAGGTCCAAACAGGTCGCCAGTGAATCGTTAAGTCTCAGCCGGGTCTCAAGTAAAACACCAAGTCCGGTCGGGTTATACTTCCGGCCGGTTTACACCGCGGGGTATATCCCCGACAGGTGCTATGTGTGCTCCTCTAGCTGCCAAACAGATTGATTCCATCGGTGCTCACGCCCAGCACGATGTTCCTTGGATCGTCCCCAAATTCCGGGTGTTCAAAGTTCAACGCTTGTCACTGGCTCGCATCCTTAGGGTGACTCAGCATCTTGTCTTTTTTATTTATCTCTGGATCATTTCCGTCATCTTCTTGCTTCTTCTCCTCCCTATCTGCGTGCCAATGTAGGAGCTTTGCTAGCTTAGGGTCCGCAAAATATCGCTGCAGACGAGGAGTGATCAAAAATTACCACACCACTTTTCGAGGAGTTTTCTTCCTCTTCTTGTATCGAGTGACGCCGCACACCGGACATATGGTAGACTCCGCGTGCTCGTCCCGATAAATGATACAGTTTTTCATGCACACATGGTATTTCACGTGCGGTAAATCCAGAGGACACACGATTTTCTTCGCCTCCTCAAAACTGGTCGGGCACTTGTTCCCCTTGGGAAGACGTTCGTGCCAAAATGACATGTTCTCGTCGAAGCATTCGTCGGTCATTTTGTGTTTTACCTTCATCTCCAGAGCCATGAGCGTTACTTTCAGGTGGGTATCTTCGGGCCTGCATCCTTCATACAATGGAGTAACCGCGTCTATCTCCAGTTCGTCCAGCTTGGCTTTCTCTCGGGCGGCAGCTCTTGTGTTATTCGTCTGCTTGAGAAGCAGCTCTTGAATATGAGGGTCCTGCACCCAGCCCATCAATGGTCCATCATCGTCTGCTCCAGCATCTTCATCTTCATGATCACGCCCTTCGTCTGCTCCGGCATCTTCCTCATCATCATGTCCGGCATCTTCTACATGATGACTGTGTACTGCATCTACTTCCTGATCATGTCCTGGAGATTCTTTGTCTTCTCGCCCACCCTCGTCGCGGTTGTCTTGCTGCCCTTCCTCATTTCTTGCCCGGCCCCCATGGACGACTTCATAATCATCTTCATCACCTTGCCACCGATAGCCATCCATGAAACCACGCAAGAGCAGGTGGTCCCGCACCTGTACGGAATCCGGGTCCATAAGGCCCCTCAGCTTGCATCTTCGACACGGACATCTTATCTCCATCTCGTTCTTTTGAAGCATCTGGGCCTTCGCGGAGCTCAAAAACCTATTCACGATGCCTTCGGTCATCGTGCGGATCATGGTCACCTGCAGGGTAGAGCAAAATGATATTTTAGAAGCAAATTTTTTTTGGCATGACTTTGCCTAAAAATAGGACCAAAAAGAATGCATAGTGCCAAATTCTCGCCGAAACGGAAATGAGTCAACATCCCGGAAAAATATTGGCAACTATCGCATTTCAAATACCGATACCTGCAAACATAAACATATGCAACAACACAAACATATGCAACAACACAAACATATGCAACACCATAAACATACGTAGATCTAGGCCATAAAAAGTGCATGTGCACGTTGTTGGAGGGAGGAGAAAGTAGATCTACAACATAAAGAAGCTTTCCCCTTACTTACCCATGAAAAAAAAGAAATTTAACCACCTAATTTGGGTGAATCTATGGTGCAAATGAGGTGAGGAGGAGGAGGCGGCTGAGACAAGCTTGGAGGGGGAGGTGGAGAGAATGAAGTGGGGAAAGTGAGTGTGGTAGGTGGCTGTCCAAAATATCTAGCTAGTCTCAGGTTACTAATGACGCATTATTAGGTGGTGCGCCATTACTATTTTTGCAATATATATATATATATATATATATATATATATATATATATATATATATATATATATATATATATATAGTGTTACTATTCATCACCGAGGGTGTAGAATAAGTTATTCTTCACCGAGGTAATCTTACAGTCATTTCATAAATATAAATTACATTTGAAATACAAATAGTTACATTCATATTGATTTACTGCAGAAAATTTGGCATAACAAAAAAATATAGGTCCAAAATTGTATTTTATGTAGATTCTACGCTATGTTTTTACATCTGTAACTTTACAGAACATAAAATATTTTTTACAAGATTATAGGTTTTCTTACGTTCTCTTTTTATGTCTAAAACAAGACAAAATTTATGAAACGTAAAATTAAGGTGCATAGATGTTGAAATAGAGGTGGGTGAAGAATAACTATTTCTCACCCAGGGTTAGTAGTGGCGCACCTTGGTTGTGGTGCGCCATTACTAGTTTGAACTAGTAATGGCGCACTCTACCCTGGTGCGCCATTACTAGTTTTGAAAAAGAGTAAAAAGAATGTTAGTAGTGGCGCACGGAGTGTGTGGTGCGCCATTATTAGTTAAAACTATTAATGGTGCATTGTGCCTTGATGCGCCATTAGTAGTTTTGGAAAAATAAAAAATTGTTAGTAATGGCGCACCGTGTGTGTGGTGCGCCATTAGTAATGAGGACACTAATGGCTCACCTGTATCCGGTGCGCCACTGCTATATAGCAGTGACGCACCACATATATCATGCGTCATTAATGTCCATATTAGCTATAGACCTTTTTCTAGTAGTGTATGTTGTCACTTTCATATACTATTGGGAAATTTTCATTATAAGATTTGATGCACACCCATTTAGTTTTCATATTAAGATTTTATACACTTATAGCTCTTAGTGCATCCGTTGCATGGCAATCCGTACTGCTCACATTGATATCGATTGATGGGCACCTCCATAGCCCGTTGGTTAGCCGCATCTATGTGAGACTTTCCTACCTTTTTGTCTTCTCTATATTTACCCCTATCATCATACTCTATTCCACCCCTAGTGATATATCCATGGCTTGCGCTCATGTATTCTGTAAGAGTTGAAAAAGCGGAAGCGCGTTAAAAAGTATGAACCAATTGCTCGGCTTGTCATCGGGGTTGTGCATGATAAATACTTTGTGTTAAGAAGACAGAGCATGACAAGACTACATGCTTTTGTAGGGATAACTTATTTTAGCATTGATATTTTGAAAGACATGGTTGCTTGTTGATATGCTTGAGTATCTAAATTACTATGTCAAAACTAGACTGTTGCTTTGAATCACGTAAAAAGTCTAAATGTCCATGTTATAAAGAAAAGAATATGATATGACATGTTAAACAACACTCCACATCAAAAATTCTGTTTTTATCAGTTACCGACTCAAGAACGAGTAGGAGTTAAGCTTGGGGATGTTGATACGTCTCCAACGTATCTATAATTTTTGATTGTTCCATGCTGTTATATTACCAATCTTGGATATTTTATAATCATTTTATATCATTTTTGGTACTAACTTATTGACATAGTGCCGGTTCCTATTTTTTCCGTGTTTTTTACATCGCAGAAAATCAATATCAGACGGAGTCCAAATGCCACAAAAATTTACGAAGAGTTTTTAAGGAACAGGAGGAACATGTTGGG
Organism: Triticum aestivum; assembly: GCF_018294505.1. NCBI lineage: Eukaryota > Viridiplantae > Streptophyta > Magnoliopsida > Poales > Poaceae > Triticum > Triticum aestivum. Next base: position 719,214,956 of record NC_057812.1, on the reverse strand, counting down.
CCCTGGTTGCACATGGGGGGGGGGGTCCTGAGGAGAGGACAACCCACCAGGGAGCGCCAGGAGGCCTAGGCGCGCCCTGGTGGGTTGTGCCCACCTCGGGTGCACCCCGGACCGCCTCTTTGCTCTATAAGTACCCCAAAAATACCAGAACCCTAGGGGAGTCGACAAAATATCCAACCAACCGCCGCAGTGTCCAGAACCACTAGATCCAATCTAGACACCATCATGGGGATGGGGTTCACCACCTTCATTGGTGCCTCTCCAATGATACGTGAGTAGTTCTTTGTAGACCTTCGGGTCCGTAGTTAGTAGCTAGATGGCTTCGTCTCTCTCTGTCTCTCTCTCTCTCTCTTGTTCCCCAATACAATGGTCTCTTTGAGATCCATATGATGTAACTCTTTTTGTGATGTATTTGTTGGATCTGATGAACATTGAGTTTATGATCAGTCATATCTTTTTATATCCATGAAAGTTATTTGAGTTTCTTTGATCTCTTATAGCCTCATATTTCTTCTCCGATATTTGGGTTTTACTTGGCCAATTTGATCTATTTATCTTCCAATGGGAAGAGATGCCTGGTAGTGGGTTCGATCTTACGGTGCTTGATCCCAGTGACAGAAAGGGAACTGACACGTATGTATCGTTGCTACTAAGGATAAAAAGATGCGATCTATATCTAGGCAATAGATAAACGGATCTTGTCTACATCATCTCATCGTTCTTATTGCATTACTCCGTTTTTCCATAAACTTAATACACTATATGCATGCTGGATAGCGGTCGATGTGTAGTGTAATAGTAGTAAATGCAGGCAGGAGCGGTCTACTCATCTTGGATGTGATGCCTATGTAATGATCATTGCCTGGATATCATCATAATTATTTGAGGTTCTATCAATTGCCCAACAGTAATTTGTTTACCCATTGTTTGCTATCTTTCTCGAGAGAAGCCACTAGTGAAACCTACGGCCCTCGGGTCTTCTTCCTCATATATTTGCTTGCGATCTACTTTTTCTTTGCATTTTTATTCAGATCTATTAAACCAAATATACAAAAATACTTTGCTGCACTTTATTTTATTTACGATCTATTATTTCAATCTACTAAAAATTTCTGGCATCGTTACCCAAAAGGGATTGACAACCCCTTTAACACATCGGGTTGCGAGGTGTTGTTATTTGTGTGCAGGTAACGTTTACGTTGTGTTTCTTGGTTCCTACTGGTTCGATAACCTTGGTTTAGTCACTAAGGGAAATACCTACCTTCGCTATGCTACATCATCCCTTCCTCTTTGGGGAAATACCGACGTAGTCCTAGCAGACAGGAGTTTTGTGGCGCTATAGTCAGGGAAACAATCAATGCCACCGCCCTACGCTCGTCCATCTAGACACGAAGACACTGGAAGATCGGTCGTGCGTAGTACCTGCCAAACAGGCATGACATAGCGTAGCACATGTCGGCTAGTCATGACTTGACATATCCACTGAAGCTCCATGCAAGACGGAGCCTCTCCATGCCTCATACCTTTGTCTTTCAGCGATGCTCCACAAACTATGCTCCCAAGAGAGAAACAACATCACAATGCCGCCATTGTCCGATCTATAAGACGAGATCCTAGAGTTTCCCCTAGTGCTCGACAGTAGTTACACGACGATGCGTTCATCAAGGTAACGGCGTTGAACACCACCATCGCCCACCGTCAGCTTGCTTTTCACCGGCAACTATGTCTCCCCGACTCGCCGCCGGGACTAGATGACGGATCTCGAGATCAGACCACCCAGCATTAGGCGGACCACCTCCGACAGAGGAAATGGCCACCACCGCCAATCTGAGGTCCACCCTGTCACCGCCGTGCCACCGAGCCCTGAGCTCACCAGACGCCGCCGCCTTGATAGGCCACCCCACATCGGCCATCCGCGAGCATTAGAGAAAACATGCCCCGCCGCAAGCCACCACGAGGGGTTTTGCGAAGGTCTGGGGGTGTGGCGGGAGGGGAGGGTGGTACGCACCGCCGCCCGAGTCACCCACGGGAGGGATGACGCACCGGCTCGGATGTGATTTGGGAGGGTTCGCAAGTGTGCATGTCGTTGGTTGGGTGCTTGTATACCCCGCAAAAAAGGTAGGGTGCTTGTATAGCATTTTAATTTCTTTTGTGTTTTTAGACCATATACTAGTTTCTTTGAAGAAAAGTTGTATTAATAAATTTGTCTTGCATGCTACTTATCGTCACATTAATTTCTTTTAAACAATACAAGTGCAGTCTCTTAAAATTGTGCAAATGATAATATAGCTGCAAATTGTGCAAATGATAATATAGCGTCAAACACCCGGTTGGCCTACCTATTTGTGAGAGGAAAGTAAGGTTTGTATTGAACACTTGCTTCAAAACAAGTCTCAACTTTATTGATATGTGCCAAAGAACCATGTTCATAACGGGAACTTGATTTTCATGGTGAAAGTTGTTTTTCGACAATATTCATCAGAACATGCCCATATGGGCTCGAATTTCAAAGAAGGTCTCATCAGAATGAACACAATGACGAAAGCATATTTTGATTTGGCGAAGTTTTTAAAATCGATGCGATTTTTCATCCATGGCGCCGACCTCGTCTTGTTTCAATGCATGTGTGTTGCCGGTATTTTCATTTATAGGTTGTTCCATCATTAATGTATTTTAGAGTGCTCTTGCATGTGGGATGCGCTTCCTTACATCCATAGGTTGATCCATCACTAACTTTACATTTAGAGAGCTCCTGCATATGGGGAGCACCCACTCAACGAAAAAGGAAAAAAGAGTTGCAAGTGTGGGGGAGAAATTCTCAGGCAACGAGCGGGCCTCCTCGGAGAAGTCGGATCCCAACAATCGCCTTATCTTACATTTTTAAGAAGTTGATCCCCACTACTACCAATTCTCTTAACATACACACTGTCCATATCATCATCATGCCACATCACCATTCAGTTTGCAAATCATCTTAACATGCACCTAGTCAACTCAGCCATGCAGCCACATCATTGCATCGCTGGCTGGCTTTGTCCCTGAAGAAGGGTTCTCAACGCATCAGTTCCTTTCTTCTTCACGCTGCCAGCCATTATTGCTACCGTTTACATCTTCCACTATCCCACACGTACAAGATTAACTAACGGGGTAATCAAGCGGCCGGCCGGCGGTTCATTACCCGTCCGCTTCCCGTACTTTATAGTTGTAGGTCCCCTCACGTCTTCTTCCACTTCCCAGTCTACGTCGGCAAATTTCTACTCTAGAAGGCGGTGTCAATCTGCATCTTCATTATGTGGTTGCAACGCTGGTTGGAAAATTCACTGGCAACTCCGCGGCTGCAGCTGCTGCAGGTTCCACCGTTGCTCTCCGTCAACCTCAAAGGTCTGCATCACGAATCACGATTCGTTTGTTTTTCTATATCCATTATTCCATCGATTGTTGAGAGTATGTAGTATAGCAGAGCATGCGCTAGCTTTTGGTGTTGACGAACATATTCTACCGGTTCTCATGCGTAGCAGCTTAAGATTCTTTAACTAAGGCAACGATATTGCTTGCATTGGTTAGGAAGAAAGTTCATTAGAAAGGAAGTATAACCTGGAAGATTGGAGGTATGAAGAATATTTACAGATTAGAAGAGTGGAAGAAAGAAAATATGTAATGCCATCTGCTTCAAGTTGTGGAGGCCAGTTGTCCACATATCTGTGCAACTAAAGATCGCCCGTTTCTTTTCGTTCCTCAGGTGCCACCATATTAGTATAACCAAAGCAGGGAAATCATTTTTGTAGGTGGCTAAAATGGCAATCGATCAACCAGTCCTCCACGTTTTGAGTCAGCAGAGAAGGAACAAGATCAGTCTGGAAACTACAAAAACGCAAGGCGAAATCCCAAACTGCAGTAACCGAGCAATGGCAGCATAAAATCACACCTTTTTTAATTATTCATTCAGTTACGTCAGTGTTTGTACATTTTTATCAAAAAAATTGTGAGTGGGACTCTTGTCAATATTGAACGAATACGATTTCCGATTTGAGATAAGCTCTACATATGTTGCTAGATCTTGGAATATTTTGCCGACCATAGTAGGTAGAGTGTACCATCATATTTTCATGTTCTTTTAGAAAATCAATACTTTCAGGTATCATGAATACCCAATATGTTATGAATTTCCGGGCATTGATTTACAGTCTTCGTCGGATGAAACTGGACCTTAATATTCTTCAACAACCATATCTCAAACAAATCATCAGAAAATCCCGCAGCAACGCGCGGAGCATCGTCTAGTTATTAAGGGTAGGACGCTTAGCCGGGGTGGTAGCCAGCCAATTGCTATGTCCGTGACGGAGCCGCATGACGTACCTCCGCGTGCGAGCGCGGGCGCCATGGAGTGCCCGCCTGAATCTGACACCGAGAACTCCAGTCCTGCCCATCGCCGTGGAAAGTGCATCACCCTACCTTGCCGACGCTTTGCCCCCCGAAGCGTGGGGGGACAGGCCCGTGCCACCAGGCCCGGCAACACGGGTGCACGCGCGTCCCCTCTTAAGCGTGTCGCCAGCGATGAAAGTTACCCGTGTGGGACTAATAAAAAGTAAAAAAATCAAGTATGCGTACATGTTCTTCAAAGCACTTAAACAACTCAAAAACACTAGCCATGCGCGCACGCACATAGATCGACATGGTCGGCAAAGGGCAGACACATCGACCGAACATAGTGTGTACGCGTGTATTGTCTTTTCGGTGGCGGTCATTTGAACACAGAGCAATGCAAATGCGGACATTAACGTACATACACTCATCCTATCCTATAAGCACCACTGTCTGAGATACCGAACCGGCATAATATCTTGAGATCAATAAAATAATCATGAGCACCTTCGTAGTGGATGAGAACGCATTCTCCCACGGGATGAACATGGGCGAAAAGCCTAAACAAATTCAAAAAAAATGCAAGCACCAGTACCAAACTTAGGACCTAAACCCTGATGAGCTGGTTCAACCATAAGCAAACTAATCATCTGAGCTATACTCAGTTCAATGTGGCGGCCATTTGCAAAGACTAATTATGCCTGCTGTTAGAATGGAGAGACAGGGATTGTTGCGGAATAGTTGATGTATTTCTTGCACCCCATGGGCATATATAGGAGTACCTGATCGTTTTGAAGTACAAGGCAAGATAGAATAATATCCTATGCTATCCTAGCTTTCCTAATAATTACGATACTCAACATCCCTCCGCAGTCACAACGGTAGCGACGCAGACAGTGAGACTGGAGAAGAATCCGAAGGCAACCAACGGACCATGTTAAAAGGGAGAGAGAGGAATTGTTGCGGAATAGTTGATGTATTGGTTGAGCCTCATGGGCATATATATAAGAGTACATGATCGTCTTGGAGTACAAGGCAAGAAAGAATAATATCCTACGCTATCCTAACTTTCCTAATAATCACGATACTCAACACATGCAACTGAGGGCGCCTCGCTATGTGACCGCACAACAAAACTATGAATGAATGCCTTTCACACTTCTGCAGCAGGAGAGAGCCAATTAATCTAGTCGTCTCGACTCATGTGTATTCGTAATTTCTTGAAAATTCAAAAATTCGTACAAGTACTCCCTCCATCTGGGTTTATAAGCAGGTCCCCTCTTATTTTGGCCTTAAGTTTTTTATGGAGAAACTTTCAATCCTATTCATCATTTTTCATGGCAGTACAATGAACACCGGAGTAAAAAATATACTCAAAGCAACCGTTAATTTATAGGGACTGTCATCAATTAGAAAAACCAATCATGGGGCACCATGCTCTTTCACATACATAATTGATGTAAATATAGCATGAATACTTCATAAACTATAGATACGTTAGAGATGTATTAACATCCCAAACTTAATTACTGCTCATCCTCGAGTAGGTAAATAATAAACAAATAATTTATGTAGTGTGAATGCTAGGATAGAAATAACTTCTGCTCACATAGGCAATGATAATTCTGATAACAAGTCACATCATTCCATTAACTTCAATATATCATAAAGTTGTAATGTAGTATCTAACGAATCTTTCAAGATTATATTGCAAACATATAGCAACCTAGTATGCATTCTTCTAACAGAGCTCATTGGTTTAAAATAGAGATGAGATTTATTTTGAGAGGTATATATTCAAGAGCATCAAATGAGAAGTATGTATAGTTGGGTTTCCATCTAATCACGAATCCTGAGTAACCTTTTCTCTGCCTGTTTGCGTTCTAAGCAGTATAATTCAGAATACCTTTTTTGTTGCCTTTACTTTAACATGTGTGCAAGGAACAATACCATTATCCTTCCTGATGTTTTTGTACATATGTTTTCAAATAAATACATTAGATGTTTAGGATTTTCTTCAGAAGTACTCCTATGATATCATAATTTTGTTAGGAAACAGGCGCTTTGTGAATAATAGTGGGATTTTATAAAAAGTTACTACCATTATCAAATAATTGGATCTTGTTAGGAAACAGGCACTTCCATATATACAAAAAAAATAGTAAGTTTAAGTTTTATTAGTTCTGTAGTTATATGCATTTTGTAGAATATAGGGCCTAATATTTCATTTTGCCCTGGCCTGCAAATTTCAGGAGACGGGCCTGGTCCCACCCGACCACCTAGACTGGAGTCAAACTTACCTACAGTTGGGCTGGCGCCCGCTCTGCCGTGCGCATTCATGACGACGTGTTAGATGTGAGGTTCAGGGCCAGGGCAGGAGCCTTTCATCGTCCTTGGTGACGTGTGCTACAAGCGCTCGTGTGTTCAAGCTAGCCTTGCTGTCCTCTGCGCCCAAGTATTTGGAGCAACAATATATGGTAGAGCACCTTTCGTTCATTAACATCCATGTAAAATATTTTAAGATAAACGAATATTTCTTGTGAGTTGTAAAATAGTAGATCGGAAACTAATATGATGGAAAATAGAAACTTATATGATGGAAAATAGACCCGGGGGCCATAGGTTTCACTAGAGACTTCTCTCTAGATAGCAAATAATAAGGTGGGTGAACAGATTACTGCCGAGCAATTGATAGAAAAGCACAAAGTTATGACGATATCTAAGGCAATGGTCATGAACACAGGCATCACATCCGTTTCAAGTAGACCGAGACAACTCTGCATCTACTACTATTACTCCACACATCGACCGGTCCTGCCTGCATCTAGAATATTAAGTTCATTAAGAACAGAGTAATGCATTAAGTAAGATGACATGATGAAGAGGAATTTACTCAAGCAATATGATGAAAACCCCATCCTTTTATCCTTGATGGCAAAAATATGATGAGTGCCTTGCTGCCCCTACTGTCACTTGGGAAAGGACATCGCAAGATTGAACCCAAAGCTAAGCACTTCTCCCATTGCAAGAAAAACCAATCTAGTTGGCCAAACCAAACCGATACTTCGAAGATAATTACAAAGATATCAAATCATGCATAAAAGAATTCAGAGAAGATTCAAATAATATTCATAGATAAGCTGGTCATAAATCCATAATTCATCGGATCTCGGCAAACACACCGCAAAAAAGTATTACATCGAATAGATCTCCAAGAACATCGAGGAGAACATGGTATTGAGAATCAAAGAGAGATAAGAAGCCATCTAGCTACTAGCTATGGACCCGTAGGTCTGAGGTAAACTACTCAAGCTTCATCGGAAGGGCAATAGAGTTGATGTAGAAGCCCTCCGTGATCGAATCCTCCTCCGGCAGGGAGCCAGAAAAGGTCCCTAGATGGGATCTGATGGGTACAGAAGGTTGCGGTGGTGGAAAAGTGTTTTTGTGGATGCCTCTAGTGGTTTGGGGATATTTGGGAATATATAGGTGAAAGAATTAGGTCAGGAGGGTCACGGGGGCCCCACATGGTTGGGGGCGCGTCCTACCCCCTGGGCGTGCCCTCCGTCCTTGTGGCTGCCTCGTAGCTCCTATCAGTTTATCTCTAAGTCTTCTGGTTGTCTTCCGGTCTATGGAAAATCATCGCAAAGGTATCATTCTGTTTGGACTCCGTTTGGTATTCCTTTTCTACGGAACTCAAAAACAAGGAAAAACAGAAAGTGACACTGTGCTCTAGGTTAATAGGTTAGTCCCAAAAATAATATAAAATAGCATATTAATGCATATAAAACATCCAAAACAGATAATATAATATTATGGAACAATCAAAAATTATGATACAAGTCGAAATTTCACAAGCTAATTCAAAAACTAAGTGTAGAAGAAAATTCAGTTAGCTACTAATAGAACAAAATTCAGTTCACTTTAGTGTTCTATAATGAAATGAAAAAACTTCAGTTAACTACTAATTTCATTCATTTAACTTCACCTAATTAACTGACGGTACCACTACCACTACCACTAGTAACCTATGTGTAGAAGAAAATTCTGCTAACTACTAATAGAGAAACTTAGTTAACTTTAGTGCTATATAATGATGAGATAAAAAATCCAGTTAACTATTAATTTCAATCATTTAGGTCATTCATTTAACTTCACCTAATTAACCTATTGTACCATTACTACCAGTAGCGCTACTAGACTAATTAACTTAGTAAAACCCTACTACCCTCAGTAAAAAACATCTAATTAACATCTACTAGTACCACTACTGCCCTGACCTAATTAACATCTACTAGTATGACTATATACTACTAGCAGCACTGCTGCAACATTTTCTTCAGTTTGTTCCTTCAAGAAAAACATCTATGGAAACAAAAACCCTATTTAAACCCTACTGCCCTACCTAAATTTTTGCTCTAAACCCTACTGCCCTAGTTAAACCCTACTGCCCTAGATAAATTTTTGCTCTAACCTAGCCAACCTAGTTAACCTAATTAACCTAGCTAGTTAACTTAGTTAGGTAACCTAGCTAGCTAGTTAACCTAGTTAACCTAGCTAATTCCTAGAATAATATTTTCTGACCTAATTTGATACTTAGCTAATTTGATATATATGAAAATAGCTACCTAGGTTTTATAGCAAAACCTAGCTATCTAGGGTTCATACCAAAACCTAGGGTTCATGCTTAAACCTAGGGTTCATAACTAAATTCACCTAAGTAAATTAACCTAGAGAGGAGGGGTGGGGGCTTACAGAGAGGGTGCTCGGAGGAGACGGTGGCAGGGAGGTGCTCGGGGGAGACAGTGGCATGGAGGGCGTCGAGGGTGGCTTCGGTGGCGTCAACAGCAGCTTCGACGGCGAGGGTGGCTCCGGGGGCGTCGAGGGCGCGCGGCTCCGGTGGCGGTGACGACGCGCAGCTCCGATGACGGCGACGGAGGCAGGATGGCGAGGGAGCAGGGGCGGCGAGGGAGAGGTAGGAGATGCGAGAAGAATGGAGAATTGGGGGAAGGAGGGACGCCCGTGCAGGGGCGAGTCAAACATAACGGCAACGCGGTTTCTGCAACAGCGCTATAGCAACTTAGCTATAGTGCTGTTTGGTGGACCGCGCTACTAGTTTAGCTAAGTTAAATATAGCGCGTGTAGCGAAAACACGCAATAGCTAAGGTTGCTACAGCGCTTTCATAAACAGGCGCTACTGCTATTGCTTTCATTTTTCCATTTTCTTTAATTTTCTTTTTCTTTTTTCTTTTCTTTTCCTTTTCTTAGTTGCAGCGCTGTCGCCTTAAAACGCGCTACTACTATTTGCTTAGCAGTAGCGCGGTGTGTAGACGGGCGCTACTACTACTATACCTAGCTTGTCTCCAACGATGTGGCAGTTATAGTAGTAGCGCTTTTTATTTGGCCGCACTACTACTATATAAATAGTAGCGGGCTTGTTCTCCCCGCGTTATTGTTAGGTAGTAGTAGCGCCTTGTTTTAGCCAGCGCTACTGATAATCCTCTGTGCATAAGGTTTTCCCTAGTAGTCAATAAATTCTTGGCGTCTTCTGTGTGAGGCATGAATGTTAAAATTTTGACTCACATCCAAGGGTCAAAAGACGTCTTGTAAACAGTGAGACTTCCATGCACCATTGACGTCAAAAAAATAAGCAACACGGTGTAGTCTGCAATCTCTCTTCAGCACGCTGGGGCGGAAGGATGGTCCTCACAGGATCCAAGTCTTCATGGAAATACCGTCATCAACTCTGTAAAGTTATCCCTTCCTTGACTAGCGCCAGCCCGTTTTCTACCGCTATCCACACAGCGGACACATTGCCGGTAAACACTATATCCAACATTCCCACTGGGGTACTATTTTCCCTATCGCAATCAGGCACATAAGCCCGTCGGAGCATCAAGCAATCGACAAACTTGTTTTGCTAGAAGTTCTTGGTCGAATGCACGCACACGATGTAAACAGATACCACCCTTTGACTTAGGCAGCATCATTTTGCGCCAATTCAACTAGGCCATCTTCCTTTGTACTTTCTTCACCATCTACTAGTGCTGAATATGCTCAAAACATGTTGGACTCGCTTGAGCCACCGACTTGATCAATATTTCCTTGTTCCCCGAAGACATCTCTATCCCCCCTTAACTTGCTTCCAACACTTGAAATCTACACATTGCAGCTACACGATCAAATGCTTAACAAAATATGTGGCATATGGCCTAGCTTGTTACAGAAATGTTTTTGACTTTTGAATTGAAACAAATACCGATTAATGCAAAGGTCATCCCCAACAGCGGCAGGGAGCTAAGTGGAAGTTCTCACAGGCACGACCCGTGCACTTTTAATTACAGGTATGGGAACAACGGCATAAACACGGCCTTGGCGAGCCGGGGTGTACATGGTGAAGGCAGAACCTGATGGAACAGCCGAGAAGGCTGAACAAACGTATGGGGTGCGGTTGCCAGTGTGCCTCTTTCTCATCTTTGCAACGTCAAACATAGCTGGCTTGGCACCGATCATACCCGTGCTACCACTAGGTGTGGAGCGTTACCTCAATCGACTAAGCCGCAGTCTTTGAGACCAAAGATCGCACATGCAGAGCTATATATCTACTCTTTACTCAAATAGAACCCATCATCCAAGCACCTTCTCGTTTGCTGCAACTCCCCCGTGCTCCTCAAATAGATCCATGCTAGATTCAACATATATAGTATGACGAACTTTATTAAAACATTAAGGTCACTAGACAAAATTTCATGGAATACAAGGCAATAAAAACTCACAAGTTTCTTCCTAAATATGAATACTATCTATGCTAACCTAACAAAAAGATATTGCACCAACAAGCAACGGATCGATCCAAACCTAAATTACAAAGAAATCATGGAACATAGTCCCGATCTAGGAACTCCCTCAAAGGTTCTTCTAGTGCCTCTGTAACAGCTTCCCACCCAGCGGTCGTCGGGTAAGTCTCATCCCAGTAGAAATTCTTTTCAGGATTCTTGCATAGGTCGTAGAGGCGCTTCCCTGAAGGGCTAACCTGTCCACAGTACCCCAGCTCGGTGGAAGCCTCACAGCAAGGTGTCAGCTTGCGCTTGAAATTGTTTGACTGCTCCGACCCTTCACCTGCATACACACAGTTCCAACAGACGTTGAATAAAGTGCATACATGTGAAACCGGACTTAATTTGCATCAGACATATAAAGTACGAGTACTTACCCGGGGCGTGATTAACGATGTCAGTGAAGGCAGTGTAGAGGTCCAGTATGTGGGCATTATTCTTGTTCCCCATCAGGTGTTCTATATTGTTGTTGTGCACAGTTGCGGCATAGTTTGCCAGAAGGTCGCATGTCGTGTAGTTGTTCGCACTAGTCCGCAAAGGCGTGCAGCCAATGGGATGCATGTTGTTCACTAGTACCTTTCTCACACCTAGCCTCTGTAGCTTCCCCACGTTCTTCGCAATCTCAGTCGTCACGTTCCCAATATAACTATCAATCTGCATGCAAGAGAAGTTACTTGGTAAGAAGCTGGGTATATAGTAATTGCATACTGGTTAGTGTTTGCAAGTTTGAGTCTGCTAACTACTACTCACATCATCGAAGCTACTCAAGAAGGCATTGTCGACGTTGGCACCAGTCATGTAGTCACTGCCGGAGATGGAGACGAGAGCGACGGAGCTCTGAAGCTGTTGTTTTGAGATTACCCCAGTATTAAGTAGCCTCGTGAAAGCATTAACCTGTGTGGCAAGGGTCGGCACCTTCTTGTCCGGCACCTCGTAGACGCCAGCACCGCCGAAAGCAAAGGTCATGCCAGATGGGTCGCAAGATAGATGTGGCGTGAGCCTGTACGATGGAGGGGCTTCATTGAGGCCCAAGATCCTTGCTGCAAGGGAAATAAATCAATAAATATGAAGGATTATTTTTAGTACAACACATATAAGATTGTAAGGGTCAGAACTAAATGATCTAGAGCCTTGATATGATGGATTATTTTGGATGGTCTTAGATATAAGGTTGTACGTGCTCAAAAATATTTTTTCTATCTAGCATACCAGTATATATCTAGCTACGTACCGATGAAGTCAGATTGAATCCAATAGTTGGAAAGGCGTCCAGTTGGAACAGGAGTCGCAGATCCACGAGAGTTGAGATAGGAGCCATAGGGATAGCTCCATTGACGCCATGTGTCGGTCTTTGGGAGGTTGCCGTTGTCGACGAAGCCATCGCCGAAGACGAACATGCTGGACCATTGGTTCTTTGACCCCTGATCAGCCGAAGGTGTGCCTCGAGCCTCCACACGAGCCCCTGTAACGTAGATCAATCATGTCTTAGTGCATGCATGAAGAACATGACGTGGTCGAACTAACATGTATACTTGTAGATCGCGCTAGCAAGGAATATCTAAAAGCTAAAGCAAGGCAGTAATGAGTTTATGATGTGCATTACCACCCAATGCAAGGACGACGAGGAGAAGGCAGAAGACGGTCGGCATGAGCTTCATGGTTACGAGGCCCCGGGAGGCGGCTATGGGGAGCTAGATGGTTGTGGCCGTTTATGAGCCTATAGCTATATTTATAGAAGATTTTTCTGGTCGGTAGGTAGGTACGTATTGCACATGGAGTCAGCAATCCCACGTACGTACGCTTGTAGCTATAGCCGCGGCCAGACTAAGAATGCATGCGTCAACGTGGAGACGAAGAAACGTCTTGGGAAACCAATAGATACAAGAATCGTGTGTAGCAAACTTTGAACGACAGGTAGATAGAATGGTGCGTCCTACCTGTACCTGTTAATTTGAAAGTCCTACAAGGCCACCTGGATTCAGGAATCCTTGTACCTGTTAACTTGAAAGTCCTACCCTGCACCTGGATTCAGGAATCGGTTGGGGCGCAACCTGGAAGTCACACCGGAGGTGAGATGCAGGACCAGGGGAGCAGCCGTGTGCTCCCCGGCGCGAGACATGTGCTGCCGGCGCGCTTGTTCTAGCTACAAAATGAACAGTAATTGCGTGGTACACACACTCAGATACTTATAATTAGTACAATCCCAAATACAATATGACTGTGCTATACAAGAACATAGTGCATGCATTTTGCAATCGAGTAGGGCATTTTGGAGACCGAGCTACATGGATACTTTAAAATTCAAGGATGTAATGTGTATGTTTATAAAATTTCAGAATCAAATACCTTGAATCACGAGCCACATAAAAAGAAACAAAATCATGGACTTTCAGAATGAATAGTACACATGATAAAAGGCCCCAGATTTGTCTTTTTTGCGTAGCTCTCATTTTAGTGTTTTTGACCTGAAAATCTACACACACACACACACACGTATATTATGTATCTATGTATACGTGTATTTTGTTTAGAATTATTTAAAACTGAAAAGTTTGAATTTCGAGGCTTTCAAATTAAGTCCTCCATGGAGCTCGGTCTTCATTTGGCATTTTTCGCTACCAAAGGCACTTTCCACCTTCCCTCATCATATACATGCATGCATGTAAAAAATACAAAAATACCTATGCCATCAAAGATTTCATCAAAATTCAAAATGCTTTATATCTCAAACCATCGGTCCGATTCAAAATTCATTTTGAGAGGTACACACACTAAAATAGTTAAATCAGTACAATCTGACCATGTTGTTCTGATCTGTATTTTGAGTATAGTTGTTAAAAAGTATGCAAAATGTTAAATAAAACCACTTGTTTATCTTGGCAAAAGTTATATTCAACATTTTTTTAAAACTTTTGTGTACACATGCATCATTTCATTAATTTTGGTATTTCCATCTTTTGCGCTGCAGTCAAATTGTTTGGGCAAGATAGTTGGCTAGTTGCTCAAGTTGTCGTGCTCCAAAAAATTTAAGATAGTAGCTCGTTCGAATTAAGGTTTGGTGTTTCCTATGTTGTTGTCTCGAGAATACGAGTTCATTCACATTATTTTTGTTTGCTTTACAAAACAGAAAAACCATGGATTAATGTATTACAAAAAACAGTAAGTTTAAGTTTTATTAGTTATTTAGTTATATGCATTTTGTACAATATAGGGCCTAATATTTCATTTTGCCCTGGACTGCAAATTTCAGAAGACGGGCCTGGTCCTACCCGACCACCTAGACCGGAGAATCAAACTTACCTACAGTTGGGCTGGCGCCCGCTCTGCCGTGCGCGTTCATGAGGTCGTGTTAGATGTGAGGTACAGGGCCAGGGCAGGAGCCTTTCATCGTCCTTGCAGGTGTGACGTGTGCTGCAAGCGCTCGTGTGTTCTAGCTAGCCTTGCTGTGCTCTGCGCCCAAGTATTTGGAGCAACAACATATGGTAGAGCACCTTTCGTTCCTTAACATCCATGTAAAATATTTGAGATAAACGAATACTTTTTGTGTGTTGCACACACTCAAATACTTATTAGTACAACCCCAAATCCGAAATACAATGTATGTGAAGTCAATACAACACAAGATACATATGGACTAGGTGCAGCGTGCAAATTCGTCGAGAGGCAATTACAAACCGCTACATGTAACTGATTCATATATTCCTCTTAGTTCCCTATGTAGCGACTTAATTAAAATCAACATATCAGAGAGTACAATACACATATAGTATTCATTGTTTTAAAGACAGAGTATGTCGATCGAACATCAGACGGCTGTGATCTTTTCGATGCTTCGCCTAGTTGAACTGCTACACACATCGTAGCTTGGCTGAGAAAAAAACAAGAATGGTTTGAATAAGACAAAGTGTTTGAGGTGCACAGTATGTACTTAAGTAGAACAATAAATTGTTACCATCCATGAGTATGAAACTATATAGTTCACTTGTTATTTGTTCCTGCAGACTTCGGTTTTCCGGCACCATGAGACTCCTTATCATGCCCCTTTGACTGTTGCTTGCTGATGACTGCCCATTCCTATTGGTCGATGATGGGGAATGAGGTCTAGGTTGATCTGCATTCACGCAAGGTCACAGGGAGATGACCAAAGTAACTTTAGCAAACTCATTTTGGACATGGAATGAAACCTAGATAAAAATTGCTGAGAAAAAAAGCAGATGCCACGTAATGTACATATGTTCACTGCAGTCTAGTGTGTTATGCGCCAATTAGTACTCCTTCCGTCTATGTATACAAGGCCATTTAGGTGGTGTTTGGTTCTCTAGTCCTATGGCTTTTTCTAGTCCCCGGGACTTTTTGAAAAAGACTCTCCAGGAGGTGCTTCTAAGGACTTTTAGCAAAAAGTCCCAGAAAAGTCTCACCCTGTTTGGTTTGCTAGGGACTTTTTCTATTTAACAGGGCGTGCGCGTGCCCCTAGGTCGTCAACTAATTAGTTAAACAGTATATAAATTACCAATCCCTCACCTTAGATTTTGCCCCATTCCGATCTCACCATGGGCAGCTCAGAGTGACTAATAGCGAGTTCTACATTGACGGTGCCGCTGTCGTCGGCTACACCCCTTTGCTCGCAGCCGATAGTGTTAGTCGTAGCTTGATCTCCATGTCCTCTCCGCAGGAGGCATGGCGGAGGGGCGAGCCCTGTCTATGTCCGGAGGTGCTCCTAGCGTGCACGCCCTCCAATGGATGCGCTCGTGGCGCACTACCATGGGCATGCGCTGCTGTGTTGGCGACGGCGGTCGGAGATGGCAAACGCTGGCGCACTTCTGGGTGCCACCGAGAAGCAGTGCGGCGTCCCACCATCTGTGCTGCCTATCAAAGTCGTGTGCCCAGTGCACCAGTGGCTGATTTTGTCGGTGCCGAAGAAGCACAGCCATGTTATTAAGGACTTAATTACGTGTAGGCTCACATCCACCCATGCTCTGGTCATGGTTGATGGCAGTGGTGAGTTCTGAACTTGGGCATGTCCTTGTTATGTTAACGTAAGTGCTATGTATGTCTGGTTAGTGAACTTGGCTGTCAGCTATTTGGTAAATTATATATGTAGTTCCTTTGTTAGTTATGTAACCGCAGGCGTGCATTGAGAACTATGATAATGTCAGTGGTTGTGTTGCAAGGTTCTGTTGTAATATCAAGTGTTGTCCTGGTCGATCCTTATGTACACGCAGGTGAAGTTCACCTTGTACAATACCTTTTTTGTAGGAAACTTTTGTACAGTACCTGAAGCAATAATTTGGCCATACATGTAGTTTTTGAGCACACCGTCCCAAGCCGCGAAGAATCTGCCTAACGACTATGCACGTGAACTTCGCAGGCAGGCACTCATGTTCAAGGAGAACAAAGAGCGGGAGAAGGCCGAAAGTAAAAAAAGCGGGAAACAAGTTGCCCAGCTCGGGGAACAAAGTAAACAATCGATTGCCCCGCTTATAGTGGAAGCCTTCTGTCCGGATGCCCCTGAGATCATACAAGCTGCGGCAGCACAGGGATTGACTGTAACGAGTGCCAGAGAACAAGCGGCCAACTTAGGTATTACTCTTCGTGAACTGTTAGGCCTTGATGAGGCGCCAGTGAAGGAGGTAGTAATTACATATGTCAAGAATGGGCCTCTCGTCGAGCCTGCGCAGGAAAAGGATCTACCTCCACAAATGAAAGGTCTGCTGAAATGGTACAAGGGTTACATAAAAAATAAAAATGCCAAAGAATATATTTATGCGGAAGTTAGACATGAGCATCACTTCAAACATTACTATGTACAAATTGAACTGAGTGAATTGTTCCAGCTTTTCAATCTGCGAGAGCTCGATAAATCTATCATCAGTTGCTATGTTCTGTAAGTGATTTATTAATTTCTACCCCATCTCGTTCATATTGCCTGCACTATATATATGTCCTAACTATATTGTTGTGTCCGCTATTATACATGCAGAATGAAGATTAAGGAATGCAGAGTAAGGAACATCCATGATGTTGGGTTCATTGACCCACACATCGTTAATGGACATGTGTTGGAGCGTCACCCCGCCGACGTGGAGGCAGACCTGTGGCACTTTCTTACAAAGCAGGAACTCAAAAGTGATATTCTATTTCCTTACCATTTTGAGTGAGTGTTTCTGTCTTGAGCACATTCTCTTTTGTTTACTCCATGCATGGTATGTGGCCGGCTAATCGATGAGTTATGCATGACGTACTGTGCATGTATCGTGTCCGCAGGTTCCACTGGATTCTGCTAGTAATTAAAGTTAACACCTCAGAATGTCTCGTCCACGACTCTGTGAATATGGATCCAAAGCTTTGGGGCGGCATGAGAAGAATGCTGCAGAAGTAATTATTTTCATTCATTTGCGCTCTATATCGATCGGCCTATTTCGTTCATTTCCTAATATCAAGTAACTAATTAATAACTCTCTTGTTCATTTAATTTTCTTTGCCTCGTAGGGTTTGGAGACGGTTCGTAGATACAAAGGTCGGTGAATTCAAAAAAGAGCTAGAATTCAAAATGTTAAAGGCTAAGAATGCTGGGGATATTCAGCCACCGGAGACCAATCTATGTGGATACTATGTCTGTGAGATGATCCGGAGATACACCTCTGAGCGGGTTCCGAGTGATACCAATGCTCAGAGGAATAACCTCCGGTGGATGCTTAGTCCAGAAGCTCGCTTCCGACCACTTCAAGAGGAACTAGCTGGATGGTTCAGCAGGGAAGTCCTCCATCCTAAAGGAGAACACTATTACGAGGACGTAGAACTTTATATGCATTAAATCATGTATGGAAACTTGTTCAAAATTGTATATGGTCATCCGATGATATTGAATATATATTGTATATTCCTCTTGAATTCTTTTTGGTTCTAATTTCAAATTTATTTGAAATTGTACATTCATATGCATGTATGTAGTATCGTAGAATATATGAAACTCCTTCAAAATTAAAATAAAGCACAAAAGAAATAAAACAATACAAATTAAACAGAAAACAGGTTTAAGGGGGGGGGGGGCTAAAATCCTAAACCTGCGGCGGCCTTTAGTCGCGGTTGGCCAGAAGAACCGCGACTAAAGGTCCTCCGCCCCGACGGCCACCTAGCGCCCACGTGGACGGGCCTTTAGTCGCGGTTCTTAAGCAACCGCGACTAAAGGGGGGGGCCTTTAGTCGCGCCCGGTCTGTCGCGGTTGCGCAACCGCGACTAATGGCAGTTGCGAACCGCGACCAAAGGCCCTTTTTCCACCAGTGAGTGTTGTCCTGGTCAATCCTTATGTACACGCAGGTGAAGTTCACCTTGTACAATACCTTTTTTGTAGGAAACTTTTGTACAGTACCTGAAGCAATAATTTGGCCATACATGTAGTTTAATTTATCATGTTTTTTAAGTTATAATATCTCAGCCATAGAGACAATATTTTGGCCATACACGTGATTTAATTTATCTGGAAACTTTTCTAGAATTACAAGATCACTTATTTAGGTCAAGTTTGTATGCCTTATACATTAAAAGTTCCCTCCTTCAGCCAATGCAAAGAGAGCTTTAGAAAATGCAGAACTCAGAAACCTATTTTAGTTGGTCCCCTAAAATACCTAGGGTTTATATTTATCCCTCTACTCATTACTGCCTCTACTTGTGCGGATGACATGAAATTATTTGAGAACTTATGTGCCTCTTGCATTCTGTAGTAACCAGCGCAAATATATCCTATGGCTATAATTCCATTCCACTCCTGGCCTTCTTAATTTATTCTCTCACACCCCCATCAATGGCCATGTAGAATTCGTTTCCTTTCTGGCTTATTCATTCCATATGCATGGCCTTCTCTCTCCCTTACTTTAATTCCTTTCCTCCGTGGTTCATGGCAATGACTATATTTTCTTTCCTTCATAAGTCATAACTCAGGAAAGGAAGTTTTTTCTCTTACTACTTTTCCTCTCGCTCCTCCTCCTTTTGATTCCTTAATAGGCGGCTTATCGGTTTCAACTCAGAAACATATAAAACTTGGTGGAACTTGATCGAAAGGAGCGAGGTGGGACTGTTTATAGCAAAACGATCTGTTGCCTATCACATACCATACCATAGCTGAGTTGGCTCCCATGATCTATATGTAATGGCGAGGTTTCGAGTTCGATTGCCCCATGGTCCTATATTTTTTCGTTGCTCCTCCATTGATTTTAGAAAAAATGAGAGGAGGCCTACCTCGGCCCATAATAGTTTTTTCAAATAATGGGCTGGGAACACATATATGGGTCGGTGTATAAGAAAACTATTAAGCCTATGGAGAACTATGAAAGTCTCTATCCTTTAATATTAGGTAAAGATAAAGATAAATGGAGTAGCTAGTTAGTTAGTACAGTAGCATGCATGCGATATAGGGGTATTATGCAGTGGTGAGTCAAGTAGGTGTGAAAGTCTCCATCCTTTAATATTAGGTAAAGATAAAGATAAAGATAAATGGAGTAGCTAGTTAGTAAGTACAGTAGCATGCATGCGATATAGGGGTACTATGCTGTGGCGAGTCAAGTAGGTGGGCTTCATAGGGCTCTAGCCTACCCTCCAAAAAAATGTATTATTTTTTTAATACTACTCTTCTTTTCAGGTCAGTCCATTAGCCCGACAGAGGCACCAGCAGAACAGCCCACACGGCCACACCAGAGCAACGAAGCACGCATCGAGGGTTCCAGCCTCCACGCACGCCGCACAATCCACACGCCGACACGCGCATCCGGGCCCCAGACCAAGCGTTCGTCGGCGTTGGGGCGGACGGCGGCGGACCATGCAACCGGCCGGGGCGTCGGACTGCCGGAGCACCACGCCAGCAGCTAAGCGCGCGCGCCTCTCCGACGACGGCGACGAGCCAAGGCGCCAACTGGCCGCGGCCAACCCTAGCTGGCCATCGACCGCGGGCGGCCGGCTGCTGCTCGGTGCCAGACTGCCAAGTGCCAGCCAAGCCTTTAAGCATGCGGCCACCTGATCAGCTGGTACCCTTGTGGGCAATCGGCGAGGTCACATCGGTGCCGCAGTCTCTCCTCCAATCGGTTCCCTAGGATGAGGCAGCAAGTTAATGTGTGTGGTGGTGCTATAGCACTCGATCTGCAGATTGAGGCAACCACTGATGGCTCTTGGTTAGGGTTCCTCTCTCTAAATATAATTCGTACGGTGGGCAGCTCGTTTTGGAGAGGTTGCCGGATGCAACCGAAAGGCTCCTTTGTGAAGTGTGGTCTCTCTCACACCAACAAGCTTGCCTTCGGCATTGAGATGTGATCTACGGATAGCGGCTTGACAGAGAAGGCATGGCTGTGCAGTGACGACGGTGGAATTTCTAGCCAAGCGCCTGTAGTTGTTGGGATCACAGAAGAGTGGTGGCGACAACATACGACAAACCCGATTTGGTGGTGCTTCTTGAGAACATGTTATCGAGCTTCGTGGTGAAACCCCAAGGTCTAACCCTAGTGGGTTATGTCTAGCAATGATGTTCTTGGGTTATTACCGTATTTGAGTCTTTGACAGGATATGTTCGAACTTGATCTTCTTGGTGAAAACATAGATTCTGGCCTCTAGTGATTGGATCCAGTGGCAATGGCCCTTGATCATCATTCCTTCTTGAAGGCATTATTGTTGAGCACTTGCTGGGCCACACCCTCACCCAACAGCGCCACCACCATAAACACAGCTAGTCGGCCCTAGCCAGCATCCCGGCATAGCATGCACCTCCGCGCCCAATGCGCGCTCGCACCACTCCATTGAGTGCGACACACCACTATCACGCATGCATCACCAGGTGAGCCCTGATGCGCATGAAACGCCCCACCAGGTCTTTGTTTGCGGCCCTCCAGTGGAGGCGCAGTGAGAGGATAGGAGGGAGAATGGCCTAGAGGCATTTGTAGAGTGTTTTTTTGGAAAAGGAGGTTAAACCCCCGACATCCTCATCAATCGATGCATACAGTTATCTTTATTAATTATTCAACACTAACTAGAACATATATACATCAAGCCACCCGAAGCCACCACTCACACCTGCAAACTCGATAATGTGGAGTGCTCTCACTCGCCAGATCTAAAACCGGTGTCATAGCTGATCCATGCAGATAACATATTGGAAGCAACTACCGGTGGAGCAGACCTAAAGCATACACCACATGCACACGTTTCGAAAGCTGCCATCATCATCGAACCGCTAACCCATCATTAGGAGAGAGATCCGCATCATCCTTGCCGGTCCGGCTATCCGTTGACGCCTAATACGTCTCCAAATTTTTGATTGTTCCATGTTGTTATATTATCAATCTTGGATATTTTATAATCATTTTATAGTCATTTTATATCATTTTTTGGTAGTAACCTATTGACATAGTGCCAAGTGACAGTTCCTTTTTTTCCGTGTTTTTTACATCGCAGAAAATCAATATCAGACGGAGTCCAAATGCCACGAAACTTTACGGAGATTTTTTATGGACCAGAAGGAACATGATGGGCCCTGGTTGCACCTGGGGGGAGTCACGAGGAGGGGACAACCCACCAGGGTGCGCCAGGAGGCCCAGGCGCACCCTGGTGGGTTGTGCCCACCTCGGGTGCCCCCGGACCGCCTCTTTGCTCTATAAATACCCCCAAAATACCAGAACCCTAGGGGAGTTTACGAAATATTCATCCAGCCGCCGTAGAGTCCAGAACCACAATATCCAATCTAGACACCATCTCTGATGGGGTTCACCACCTCCATTGGTGCCTCTCCAATGATGCGTGAGAAGTTCTTTGTAGACCTTCGGGTCCGTAGTTAGTAGCTAGATGGATTCAACTCTCTCTCTCTTGATTCTCAATACAATGGTCTCTTGGAGATCCATATGATGTAACTCTTTTTGCGGTGTGTTTGTTGGGATCTGATGAACTTTGAGTTTATGATCAGTCATATCTTTTTATATCCATGAAAGTTATTTGAGTATCCTTGATCTCTTATACGCATATTCTCTTATAGCCTCATATTTCTTCTCCGATATTTGGGTTTTGTTTGGCCAACTTGATCTATTTATCTTGCAATGGGAAGAGGTGCCCCGTAGTGGGTTTGATCTTACGGTGCTTGATCCCAGTGACAGAAAGGGAACCGACACGTATGTATCGTTGCTACTAAGGATAAAAAGATGAGATCTATATCTACGAAATAGATTAACGGATCTTGTCTACATCATGTCATCGTTCTTATTGCATTACTCTGTTTTTTCATGAACTTAATACACTAGATGCATGCTGGATAGCGGTCAATGTGTGGAGTAATAGTAGTAGATGCAGGCAGGAGTCGGTCTACTAATCTTGGATGTGATGCCTATGTAATGATCATTGCATGGATATCATCATAATTATTTGAGGTTCTATCAATTGCCCAACAGTAATTTGTTTACCCCTCATTTGCTATCTTTCTCGAGAGAAGCCACTAGTGAAACCTACGGCCCCCGGGTCTTCTTCCTCATATATTTGCTTGCGATCTACTTTTCCTTTGCATTTTTATTCAGATCTTTTAAACCAAAAATACAAAAATACTTTGCTGCACTTTATTTTATTTATGATCTATTATTTCAATCTATTACATATTTCTGGCATCGTTACTCGAAAGGGATTGACAACCCCTTTAACACGTCAGGTTGCGAGGTGTTGTTTTTTGTGTGCAGGTGCTGTTTATGTTGTGTTGCTTGGTTCTCCTACTGGTTCGATAACCTTGGTTTCATCACTGAGGGAAATACCTACCTTCGATGTGCTACATCATCCCCTCCTCTTTGGGGAAATACCGATGTAGTCCTAGCAGACAGGAGTTTTCTGGTGCTATAGTCAGGGAGCAATCAAAAGGAATTTCTAGCGCTGTTGTCGGGGAGGATCTTCTACATAACCAGGTTCCTAATCACAAATCTCATCTCCTCGCAATTTACATCATTTCTCATTTTCCTCTCGTTTTCCTTTTCCCCACTTCACAAAATTTGTCGTTTTATTCACCTCTCTTTTTCTTTGGCCATTTTCTTGCCAGATCTGTTTTTGTGTGTTTTCTTGTTTGCGTAGTCATGATGCCTCAAAGAAAATATTATGATGTTCCTTACCCAAATATTTGCTTGAAATTGAGAGAATTACTAGGGAATATATGACTACACAATTTGAGCACAATAAGTATTTTACTGAAGAACTTAAGGAGCACTTTGTTGTGCTGGATGCTATCACAAAAAAAACTTGATGATATTAGTAGAGAAGTTTGCAATCTTCAATCTAAGTATGCTTTTGCTAAAAGTTTGCTAGGAAAAATATCCGATGCACAAGCTACTCTATTAAATCAAATGGCTGCCAAACCAATCTCATTAGAGGATAAAAGTGATGAAGATCTTAAAATGATTGGTGTTTCATCTATTGATTCCTTGTTTAGTAAAGATAATATTGATGAAAAAGGGACTAGAGAAGATTCAACTTTAGGTAGAAGGTGTCCCAATATTTCGGAGGGTAAAAATCTTGTTGAGAAAATTGATGAAAGTGGGTTTGGAGAGGTCAAAACATTAGCTAGTGACGTACCCACTCTTTTGGATTACAAATACTTTAATTATGATAGTTTCTCTTTGATTGATTGTATTTCTTTGTTGCAATCCATGATAAATTCACCCCATGCTTATGAACAAAATAAGGCTTTTACTAAACATATTGTTGATGCTATGATGAAAGCTCTTGAAGAAAAATTGGAATTGGAAGTTTCAATCCCTAGAAAATTGCATGATGAGTGGGAACCTACTATAAAAGTCAAGATTAAAAACTATGAGTGTTTTGCTTTGTGTGACTTGGGTGCTAGTGTTTCTACAATTCCGAAATCTTTATGTGATGTGATTGGTCTTATTAATCTTGAAGAATGTTCTTTGAATTTGAACTTGGCAGATTCTACTATTAAAAAGCCTATGGGAAGAATTAATGATGTTCTTATTCTTGCAAATAGAAATTATCTGCCCATAGATTTTATTGTTCTTGATATTGTTTGCAATCCCTCTTGTCCAATTATTCTTGGTAGACCGTTTTTACGCACTATCAGTGCCGTGATTGATTTGAAAGAAGGCAATATTAAGTTTCAGTTTCCTTTGAGGAAGGGTATGGAACACTTCCTTAGAACTAGAATTAAGCCACCTTATGAATCAATCATGAGGGCATCTTATGGATCTCGAACCAAAGATGACAAAACTTAGATCCTTGCATTATGCCTAGCTAAGGGCGTAAAACTATAGCGCTTGTTGGGAGGCAACCCAATGAATAAATTTTCTTTTTTATTTTTGCTTTCTATTCTTGAGTGTTTACACAAATATGCTACTATTATGATTGTGTTATTTATGTTTTAGTTAGTGTTTGTGCCAAGTAAAGCCTTTAGGATCTTCTTGGGTGATAATTGTTTGATATTGCTGAAAAAACAGAAACTTTTACGCTCAAGGAATTAATTTTAATTTTTTACCAAAGAGCGATAAAATATCCATTCTACTTGAAGTATATCAATATACAAATTTCTCAGGTCGTCCTAATTTTTCAGAACTTTTGGAGTTACAGAAGTATTCGATATAGTCAGATTGCTACACACTATTCTATTTTGACAGATTCTGTTTTCTTTGTGTTGTGTGCTTATTTTGATGGCTCTATGGTTTTGTTTGATGATTTTTTGCCATAGAAAAGTTGGAATACAGTATATATAATACAAGAACAAAATATGAATTTGTTTGATACAACACGTATAGTAGTGGTTTATTATTCTTATACTAACGGGATCTCATGAAGGTTTTGTTGAGTTTTGTGTGATTGAAGTTTTCAAGTTTTGCATTATCTTACGGTGGATGAAGGAAGGATGGAAGAGCCTAATCTTGGGGATGCCCCGGCATCCCAAGCTATTATCAAAAAATGAGCAACCAACTAAGCTTGGGGATGCCCCCCGAGTGGCATCCCCTCTTTCTTCCAACAACTATCGGTATTTTACTCGAGACTATATTTTTATTCGTCACATGATATGTGTTTTGCTTGGAGTGTCTTGTATGATATGAGTCTTTGCTTGTTCTATTTGTGTTTTAAGTCATCAGTCCTTGCTGAACACTCCTATTTGAGAGAGCCAAAGTTATGTCATGACTTATTATAATTGCTCTTTGTGCTTCACTTAAATCTTTTATGAGCTAGGACTTTCTCTAGTGCTTCACTTAAATCTTTTTGAGCATGGTGTGCTTTAGTATTTTTGATGAAATGCTCTCTTGCTTCACTTAGATTTATTTGAGAGTTAGTAAAATTTTGAAGAAATTCTCTCTTGTTTCACTTAAATTATTTTGAGAGAAAGAAAATTTGTTATGCTCATGATCTTCACTTATTGTTTGATCTTATGAAAAGAAACACATGAAAATTAGTCCCAAAGTGAAAGATATCCAAGAAGGATAAAGAAAAGAAATATGTCATGAAGATCATTGGACACAATAAAGTTGATTCTTAGTAATAGTTTTGAGATATTATGATGTGATATGTGAGTTATGTTGATGAGTAATTATGCTTTAGTAAGAATATTGGTGTTAAGGTTTGTGATTCCCGAAGCATGCACGTATAGTCTCTCATTATGCTATGATGTTGGAGCATGATTTATTTTTGATTGTCTTCCTTATAAGTGGTGGTCGGGGACGAGCGATGGTTTTTCCTACCAATCTATCCCCCTAGGGGCACTCGTAGTAGTACTTTTCTTCGAGGGCTAATAAACTTTTGCAATAAGTATATGTGTTCTTTATGACTAATGTGAGTCCATGGATTATACGCACTCTTACTTTTTCGCAATTTGCTAGCCTCTACGGTACCGTGCATTGCCCTTTCTCACATTGAGACGTAGTGCAAATTTCGCAGGTGCACCCAAACCCCGTGATATGACACGCTCTATCACACATAAGCCTTATTAAATCTTCCTCAAAACAGCCACCATACCTATCAATTATGGCTTTTCCATGGCCATTTCGAGATATATTGCCATGCAACTTCCACCGCTTCCATTTGATGACTTGAGCATTCACTGTCATATTGCTTTGCATGATCATATAGCTGACATAGTAGTTGTGGCTCAGCCACTATTCATCATTTTTCATACATGTTACGCTAGATCATTGCACATCCTGGTACATGCCAGAGGCATTTATATAGAGTCATACTTTGTCATAGGTATTGAGTTATAAGTTTTATTTCTTGTGAGTTATAAGTAAATAGAAGTATGATGATCATCATTATTCATTTTTAGAGCAGCGCCCTAGTGAGGAAATGATGATGGAGACTATGATTCCCCCAAGTCGGGATGAGACTCCGGACAATGAAAGAAAAGAAAAAAAAAGAAAAAATAATAATAAACAAAGATAGAAGGGGCATTGTTAGTATCCTTTACAACACTTGTGCTTCAAAGTAGAACCTTGTTTTTTATATGGAGAGTCTCCTATCACTACTAGGAAAATGCTAATTAGTGGCGCACCTGTTTTGGCCATTAATGGCGCACTACAGGTGCGCCACTATCATCACACCACTAGTAACTAATACTAATGGCGCCCCCTGGTGCGCCATTAGTATACCAGACAATAGTGGCGCACCAGGGAGTGCGCCATTAGTATGTCAAACGGTGCGCCATTACTATGCCTCCCAGGGGGGCATATTTACCTTGTGCTCTGGGTTACTAATGGCGCACTTCTAGTTAGTGCGCCACTAGTGTGTTTATTGTAGTGAGCCACTAAAGTGCAGTGTGGTGCGCCACTAGTATGAATATTAGGAATTTTTTTCTTTTCTGATATTTACACAGGTTACAAAATATATTACTGCACAGAATATACACAGCACAACATATAAACAACATATTCATCGAATACAATAGAAGATTAGTCTTGGAATACAATTCATCATATTAGTCTCCGAATTCAAAAGACCGAATAAAGTTAGAACATTACAAGTCTCGAGACCGCGAGTAGCGAGTTTGTCTTCACATTACAAGTCGATATCGATCATCTAAACTACCATCACATAGAAGAGAGTTGCGGTCATCACGATGAGCATCATCGCGATGAAACTGGTGTTCATCCGGTTCCTCCTCCGCTCCCTCCTCTCTCCCGCTAGATAGCGCGCGTATCTAGCTTCCGCCTCCGCCCTAGTGGTGTACCCTTTGTAACTGTTACCGCTGAAACGGTGAATCTGTCTCTGACACTCCTCTTAGTCATCGTAGACTCCGGGAACCTTACCCTTGTACACGACATACGACGACATCTCTATGCACTAGCCAAACAAAACGTTAGTAGCAATTCACAGACAATACATAAACAATATATAAGTATGCAACAAAAGGATCGGAAGAGAAAAGCAACACATTAATAGCACGATTCATGGTCCTACTAATAAATAGCATCGATTACATATAAGTTGAACGACTGTCCAAACCAAAGAGACATACAAGTTCATTAAAGTTTAATTACAACATGAGCTAATCGATATTTCAGAACTACATAGCATCACTACTTTCGACTCGACTCAGGGACCGGAGCATGGATCAAGCCGCCGTCTGTCGTGATGGTCATGAAATCACGGGTGTTGTCAGCCTGCATTTGTAGCGTTGTTTCTATCTCACTGTTGGACGGTTGATATCTGAGATAGAACTGCCCTGAGGTATGAAGGACATCTTGATGGATGATTTCCGCAAACTCCGACTGGATGCGAAAGAATTCTTGTCTGATGTCCACGTCCTGGATTGCCGACAAGCTTGCGGCCCAATCTTTGAGATTATTTGGTAGCAGAAGGTGATTATGGTCCCGTACAATCGCCGGCATGTGATGGAGGGCGTAGTAGGCATCCTTCTGACCGCCAGGCGTCTACTTGACGCAGGGGAATGTCGTATTGTGGGCGAACACGTGCTTGCCGTACCTACGAATTGGCCTGCTGAAGGTGCCTCCAGATCTGGCGTAGCCAGGGAGAACATCATCAAGAACTTTCTTGATATTTGTGTAGCCTTTCTTCGACTGACGGTCCGAGTCGAAATCCGTGGCCATGGAATATTTCGGTCTTAAGAGGATGAGTGTGCAATGTGTGTCACTGCACAAAACACGGAATGCTAGAAAAAAAAAGAACGATCGAAATCTAAGAAATCATATGTTACGGGGCAGTGAGGGGATGACTTACTCGGGAAAGTAAGGCACGAGGAAGTTATCCTTATCTGGGTTTGCCAGAATGACGCCTTCGAGGTATGAACTCGCGACTTGCCGGTCCCCAGCACTGCCCAAGATCTTGGCACGCATGTAGAAGGGGTCGACTATCACGATGTCTGGGGTCTTGTCTCTAATGATTAGCATCTCCATACTCAGCGAAAATAGCCGAACGAAGGTGTAGTGCAGCGGATGAAGGTTAAACACAGTGAAGATGTCATCAAACCGCATGACGATCATACCCCCGATGGCGCTATCCACAAAGCCCTTGCCCTCTGGCACCTTGGCCACGAAAACCGGGTATGCCAAATCATTCTCTCGGAGACGCGCTTCTCCAAAGAAAGAACACTGTCATGCAGACTTCGCATAGCACCAGTTTCAGCATTGAGTAGATTAGTCGGTAGCATCGGCCTACCCGCCACATGCACCCTCCTCGAGATATCCTTAGGTGAAGGTGGCCCGTCCTGAGCACGGATCGTACTCGGTGCCAGCTGGCTCGCACCCTTCTTACTCTTTCTTTTCTTCCCCTCTTCTTCTGCTGTAATGGGATTGAGTTCTGCTCACAGACAACCTTCTTGAGTGTGTTGGGGCTGATAATATTTTGCACCTCGGCTATCTGAGGCTCGGTGAAGGCGGCAGCTGGAGGCGTCTCCTGAGAACTGAACGCCAGACGATGCCTGTTGCAACTGGGTTTCTCTGCGGTACCAGCTAGATTGTCTTTTGCAGGGTTGGGTTCTTGAGAAGGCCCCAAGAATTTTTCACCGTACCCATGTTCGTTGAAGTACTTATCGACCCTGGTAAATGTACCTCCGTCGTTGTCGTCGTCGTCCGGATCCTGTGCCATATGCATGTCCAGATCATGTGCCATATGCATGTCCGGCATGTCCGGTAGCGTTACGGGGGTCTTGCCATGGCTTGGTGCCGGCACGACTAGCTGTGTTGTCTGTGGGGTGGTGTCCCCCGCCCCCAAACGAATCTGGCTCTTCGGCCAAAGCATGGGCCAGCTTATGCAGGCAATGAGGGTCATCACATCATCTTCGTCAGCCCCATGGGGTCGATACGGAGGTAACAAGTCGTCAAAGCCCGACAGCACCCGAACCAGTCGAACCCTATAAACGGTGGGTGGCATCTGATTACCGTGGAACGCGCGGCTGCCCGGTTGAACGATTCTGCCCTTGGCGACATCGACCAACTCGTCGTTCACGAAGTGCATGAGAGTGCACGGAACATCGGCGGCGCCCTGCGAAAACATGTAGGGCGTCAGGGATGCCCAGTCAAAGGTAAGGAGATGAAGTCATCGGTCGAGAGGCTTAATTAGTTACCGTGATGGCGTCGAGCTGGGCTAATGTCGAGGCACCGCCAACGGCGGGCGTGCAACTAACGAAGGGTCCGCTTGCTGCCGAGGTGCTGGCCGGCATATTCTTCCCACACTCGGGTTCATTAAGCTACAATGCCGGCGCCGCCACGGGAGACACCAATGCCGCCTCCGCCGGAGACACCAATGGCGCCACCGGCACATTGCGCAAGTTGCTGCCCGTGAAGCTAGGAATCGAGGGCGGCCCCTGTTGGCCGCCCGCAATCCACTCCTGCAGCCCAGAAACCAAGGTAGGCATAATGGCGGTGATCGTCGCTCCCAGTTGGTCTCGCGCTTGCTCTTCGACGATCTCCGGAATGCACGCCACTTGTGCCTTGAGTTGTTGAACCTCACGCTCCTGGCTTTCCAAGCTGGTCTTTCTCTCCTTTCGCCCAGCGGTATAGTACTCCGACCATTTCGTGGACCAGCCTTTACCGGCCACATGACCAACTGACCACAGCTTACTGAGCTTATCCTTGTTTTTCATTACGTTCAACGCCCTATTTAAAGGGGTGTCGAAAGGGGAGCTCTGAGACGACCCCGCGCTACTGCTTTTAGTGTCCTACGGAAGGAACATGAACCATTTAGAAAATTGGCTTCATTAATTAGAATGCAACCATATGGAGCTAATTACGCGGGGGTGTATTCCTTACCAGAACACGCTCAAGCACCTTGGTCTTCGGATCCGCGGTAAGATCCTTGGTTACCGGGTCCACCTTGTACCGGGCCCTGACATAGTTCCTGGTCTGCTTGTCACTGTATTTCTCGAAGAGGGGCCGTAGGCCTTGCTCGGAACGCTCCTCGTCCTCCTTGTCCCATATAGGTTCCGCCACTCTATAACCGCCGGGACTGAGTTTGTGGAGCCCTAAGTTCAAGTCCCGCATCTCTTTCCCACACTAACTTGATTCCACGGTTGCGTCGCTCTCGCACTTGATCTTGAACTCCAGGTAGTCATCTTCGATGATCGAAGGATGTTTCTCCTTGATCTTCTCATAACTGTCACCTTTTTCAATCATTCTCTTCACCGCGGCTCTCCAAGTAGCCAGGGCCGTGCTCATCTTCATGAGGGCGGCACTGTTCACTTTATTCCCTGCGAGGCTTGTGTTTGCGAAGTCACCGGGGAACTTGTATCGTTCGTGCAGCTTCGTGAAGAGGAGGTTGCACAAATTCCCTCGGTCACGATGCCTTAGGTTCTCGGTGTTGATCGAGACGGTGCTCCGGAGAATGCACCCGAGCTGTCCCGCGTACCCCTTGACTATTTCTTTGGGCACCGTTCAATGCCCCTCGGAGGACACTTCAGTAAATTCCTCCTTGACGGTGCCGAGCATGTTCGGGTGCCGGTCCTTCCGTTGCCTCTTCGGTTGGCTGCCATCTGTGTGTGCGCTGCCATCATCAGTGGTGGCATCCTCGGTGGCACCATCAGTGGTGTCATCCCCGACGCCACTAGGGGTTGTATAGTCAGGATCGGTGTCTTCCGCGGCGTCCTCATAGCGGTGAGGTTCTTGCTCCATCTCTTGGGACAGCTCCCAGAATGCCTTGCCCGAACCGCCGGCCTCATCATTGTGGGCCATGTTTCGCTCTAAATAGGAAAAAAGTTTGGT
The DNA here is from genome assembly GCF_018294505.1 of Triticum aestivum. NCBI lineage: Eukaryota > Viridiplantae > Streptophyta > Magnoliopsida > Poales > Poaceae > Triticum > Triticum aestivum. The sequence goes on along the minus strand of NC_057812.1, from coordinate 719,183,587 downwards.
CAAAAAGTTGGTTATTGTCAAGGAACAAGATCATGGTCTCATCATTTAGGATTTGTTGACACTGAGGCATCCTAAAAGCTAAGATTTTATCATTTAGGGTTTGTCGACACCAAGGCACCCTAAAAGCCTAAGCTTTCATCATTTAGGTTTTTATCGACACCGAGGCACCCTAAAAGCCAAGGTTTTATCATTTAGGGGATTGTCGATGCTGAGGCACCCTAAATGCTAAGTTAAGTTTTCATCATTTTGGGTTTATCGATACCGAGGCACCCTAGGTTGACTGATATATATGGGTATCTTCTAATAATATACCCTATCAAGAAAAGGGAAGGAGAATTCTAAGTTGGGCCTAATCACTTGGCTCCATTGTCACCTATGATTTAATGCAGTAAGAATAAAGGGGCAGTTGATCCTACTTAATTAAGTACTAAGATACCCCGGCCCATGCATTAGTCACAAGTACCCCATATGTCCTATTTTTAGCAAAGTCATGCTAAAATTCACAGAAAAATTCAGCATGACCTTTGCTGAAAATAGGACATATGGAGTACCCGAATTTGCCGGAACGGAAGTTAATCGACATTCCGGCAAACTCAAGGGCCTCTCGGGGTACAGGAGCAACATCACAAGTTGACAAAATTTCCAAGTAGTACAGCATCATCATCACAAGTAGTACCAATGAACATATAGTCCAGCACATTCTGAACTTGTTTGTCAAAGTGTTAGTAAGCATCACCCCCACAATGTGTATCCCTTGATTCCCTTCTCACCAGCAAACCACACTAATGCTCTAACTAGTGTACATAATTCATCCACCATGATCACATTTTCTTTTCTTTATACAGAAGCCTTTCACTATAACTGTCTGATCCTAGCAAAGACATGCATTACACATAACCACTCCCACCAAACCTGCAGAAGTGCAATAACTGAAAATCTAGATCAGTTACATTGAATATAAGCACTTGGATGTTCAGGTAAAAGTAGCACTAAGAGGCAGTGGAAACACAGAAGCAATTGACAGAGCCTATATAAAACCTAGAGATAATTTACCAATTTATTATACATGTAACTGAACCTAGAGAACCCATAAACTAGCACAAGAAAGCTTGCTTCCTATGCACGTGTGCACCAAACCTACATAACTAGTGGACCAACTCTCTGTCTGTTACAAGAACTACAACTAGGAAGCTAGCACCAGATGCACTTGGGGATATACTAGTTATGCACTTCACATCCAGATGGCAATTACCTAGTAATATAAGATAAAATTACCTAGTAAGTGCTCAATCAATAAGGTACAAGGTAAACTGAATTGACTTTCCAAATTGAGAAGCGCAGACAGAGCATAAGCAAAGAGGTCAACTGCTAATATCTATTCAATGCAAATAGTAGCATCTAAGTTCTCGTTCTCATATTGGAACATCCAGAACACCAAAGGCATCTTCAAAGTGAAAATTCTTACCGCTACACAACTATTCGGCATAATCAGAATTGAAAAGTAACATTCTTCAATATAGATCATGGGTGCTCGGGGGAAAGTAGCACAAACAGACAATGCAAACAACCAATCAACTAGTGAAGCCAATCAAGAACCTAGAGATATAGCTAGCAAACTGAGAAGCACAGGCAGAGCAAAAGCAAAAAGGTTACATGTTCACTGCGAAATAATAGATGCGTGAGTTCCAGTGCCCATATATGAAAAATCTAGAGCAGCAAAGGGCATCATCATCAAAGTGAAACTCTTAAGCCCTACATAATTATGCAACCTTGATCACAAATGACATTACTGGATTTAGATCTATTGCAGTAAATATAAGGACTTGGATGCTCAGATTTAAAGTACAGTGCACGAGCAGGCAATGCAAACACACAATCAATTGGTGAAAACCATCGACAACCTTGGGAAAAATCCGGTGCATCAAACCTAGATAATCAGTGGACCAATTCTAAGTATGTATCAAGAACTCTAGCTAGAAAGTTAGCAACAGTTGAAATTGGGGATATACTAATCATGAACAATCTCTCCTGGTCGGTCCAACTCAGAAATCACACCATTGTTCACATCCTATGGGCAGTCCCCGTAGCAACAAAAGCTAAGTTTAGACATATCCAACTGATCTCCTAAGCCCCGACCCCTAGAAACATTAGGCTAAACCCAACTGTGGCAGAAGGTGGATCCAGATTTTAAGGAATCGAGTGAGGCAAGGGAGGCAGAATCTACCACTTGGCGCGGGCCTTGAGCTTGAGGGCGTAGGGCTACGGCGCGGTGCAGGGCCCCTCAGTGGCGATCTTGTAGAACAAGAACAACCAAATTAGTTGGGATCCGGCTTAGATTAGATAAGCAAGAAGGAGAAGGGGACGAACTTGGGTACCTGTGCTGTCCTGCGGTGGTTGAGGAGTTGGATCCGGCAGCGGAGCCCAAGGGGGTCGTCAGAATGGCGCCTGTGGCAGCGCCAGAGACGAGGCCCTGGTGGCGCGGCGACGACGACAGCGAGGAGGCGGGGCGAGAAGGAGACGAAGCGAAGCAGCTTGTTAAGGCAGGGGCAGGGGGTCATCGGCGGCGAGGTGGAGCGGGGGAGGGTTCGGGGTGAAGGGGAGGATGGGGAGAGGGAGGCGGCGGGAGCGCGGGGGCGGCGGCGCACGTAGGGGTGTCCGCGCAGTGGGTCGGGGCAGCGGCGCGCAGTGGGGGGGGCTGAGAGAGATGTGAGATTGGGGATCGGGGATTGGGGATTTTAGTCAGGGGAGGGATAGCAATGGCGCACCACCTAGCGGTGCGCCATTAGTAACTTTTTTGGATAGCAATGGCGCACCACCTAGCGGTGCGCCATTAGTAATTTTTTTAGGATAGGAATGGCGCACCACCTAGCGGTGCGCCATTAGTAATTTTTTTTGGATTTTTAGTTGCATTCATTTGTGAATTGGTAAACCATTTATGAATATGGAAAAATATCATCAAATTTGAAAAAATATTCATGAATTCAAAAAGTGCCCATAAAATTTAAGCAGGAAAAGGAACATTGGAAAATAAAATACAAGACTAAATAAAAATAAAAATTTGTATATCAATGGCACACCTCATTCGGGTGCGCCATAAATACCTTCATAGCAATGGTGCACCCTCCCCTGGTGCGCCGTTACTAACTGTTTTTTTGGATTTTTAGTTGCATCTAATAATTTTTTAGAAAATGATGATCAAATTTGAAAACATTTATGAATGTGGAAAAATATCATCAGATTTCAAAACATTTATGAATATGAAAAAATATAAATATGAAAACATTTATGAATATGAACAAATATCATCAAATTTTTTATTTGATTTTATTTGGATTTTTAGTTGCATCTAATAATTTTTTAGAAAACATTGATGAATATGAAAAAATATCATCAGATTTCAAAATATTGATGAATTCAAAAAGTGCTGCCCATTTCCATATGTCGAAATACAATCGAGAAATGAAGACTACGATTTAAATACAATCGATCTTAGCTAGCTATTCTTTCACAATCTTCTTGCCCTTCTTTTTCGCAAATGGAGTTTTTTTGTTGAACGGACGTCCTTTAGGTAGGGTGATCCTGCTTCTTCTTGTGGTGTATGGCACTTCATCGTCGTCGTCATGTTCCATATTTGGGTCACCGTACTTGTCGATGTCTTGCTCATTGGAGACTCCATCCATTCCGATGATCTTCCGTTTGCCACTCCTCACGAGAACACGACTGGGCTTTGACGGGTCGGTAATGAAGAAGCATTGGTCCACTTGGGAAGCCAGTACCCATGGCTCATTTTTCGCGGTGATGTTTGCGCCCGCGGTCTTGGATTTGGCTTCGGGTATAACCATGGTGGTGAAATACCGGTCTTCTTTTAGGATGCTCTTGGCCCATCTGACACGAAACATCGGGACCTTCTCTCCAGCGTAGCTCAACTCCCAGATCTCCTCGATCCTTCCATAGTATATGTCCTTGTCGTTACCAGTGTAGGATTCCATCGTTACCCCTGAGTTCTTATAACCATCGCTCTTCATGTCCTTGTCCTCGGTGTAGAATGTGTGACCGTTGATATCGTACGCCTCATAGGTCATCAGGTTGTGCTCGGCGCCCTGTGACAAGGCCAATATGAGTTTTTCTTCCGCGGAAGAATCCTCATGTAAAGGGTACGACAGAAGCTTCTCCTTGAACAAACGCATGAAACATGAGTTGTGCTCTTTGATTATATCTCCGTCCGTCCTCTGTTGGCCTCGGTCATTGTACGTCTTCTCAACAAAGGTTTTGTGCTCTACCACCCAAGGATCGACCACGTCTATGTGTTGTAGCGCGACTAGGTTTTCTCTTTCAAAAAGTCGGCGAGTCGACCCTCGAAGTCGACATGCATTTAGCGGCGACCATCGCGCTGACCCCATCCAGCGAGCCTGCCGAGGTGCCTGTTGACGGGCAGACCAACGGGGTTCTCGATGCCTAGATAATTCGTGCAGTAGGAGATGCACTCTTTGGTCAGAAAGCCCCTGGCTATGCTTCCCTGTAGACGTGACATGTTGCGAACGTATCCTTTGATGACACCATTCATCCTTTCGGACGGCATCATGTTGTGCAGGAACGTCGGCTCGAGCTGGATGATATCCTCCACGATTTGGACCAGCAGATGCACCATAACATCGAAGAATGCAGGCGGGAAGTACATCTCAAGCTCGCATAGTATCACCATGATCTCTTCCTATAGCCTTCCGAGTTGCCTCACGCCAACCGACTTCCGAGAGATGACGTCGAAAAAGTTGCATAGGCCAAATAGCGTTTCACGGACGTGCGCGTCCATAATCCCATGGATTGCAATTGGAAGTATCTGCATCATCAGCACGTGACAGTCGTGAGAATTCATCCTGCTGAACTTCTGCTTCGCTGAGTCTAGGTATCTGCTTATCTTCCCCGCGTAACCGTAAGGAAGTTTTACTCCTACGAGGCAGGTGAAAAACTGCTCGATCTCCTCCTGACATAGAGTGAAGCACGTGGGAGGGTAGTCATTTCCTTTCTTCTTGGCCTTTTTGCCTTTGCGACGACTTTCCGTGTCCTGCTTTGCCTCATCATCATCATCATTACCGTGAAGCTCCTCCCTGATGCCCATTGATTTCAAGTCTGCCCTTGCTTTCGGCCCATCTTTGGTCCTCTCTGGAATGCTGAGTAGGGTACCAAGCAGACTCTCGCACACGTTCTTCGTGATATGCATGACATCAAGGCTATGAGGCACACGGAGGATCTTCCAGTACGGTAAGTCCCAGAAAACAGACCTCGTTTTCCATACCTTCAGTAGCGGCTCTGGCGCCTTTCACTTCTTTCCCGGCTCCGAGCACTTTTTCCAATTTTTAAATAGCTCGTCTATTTCCTCGCCGCTCCTCGTACGCGGGCGTCTTTGGGGTTCGGTTTCACCATCGAACAGATCTTTGCGTTTTCTCCATGGGTCATCATCGCGAAGCCACCTTTGATGTCCCATTGAGGTAGTCCTGGATTAGGGGGTCTCCAGACAGCTGGACTATATCTTTCGGCCGTACTGTTAGACTATGAAGATACAAGATTGAAAACTTCGTCTCGTGTCCGGATGGGACTCTACTTGGCATGGAAGGCAAGGTAGGCAATACGGATATGTATATCTCCTCCTTTGTAACCGACCTTGTGTAACCCTAGCCCTTTCCGGTGTCTATATAAACCAGAGGGTTTTAGTCCGTAGGACAACATACAATCATACCACAGGCTAGCTTCTAGGGTTTAGCCTATCTGATCTCGTGGTAGATCTACTCTTGTACTACCCATATCATCAATATTAATCAAGCAGGACGTAGGGTTTTACCTCCATCAAGAGGGCCTGAACCTGGGTAAAACTTCGTGTCCCCTGCCTCCTGTTACCATCCTCCTAGACGCACAGTTCGGGACCCCCTACCCGAGATCCGCCGGTTTTGACACCGACATTGGTGCTTTCATTGAGAGTTCCTCTATGTCGTTGCCGTTAGGCTTGATGGCTCCTACTATCATCGATAGCGATGCAGTCCAGGGTGAGACTTTCCTCCCCAGACAGATCTTTGTGTTCGACGGCTTTGCACTGCTGCCAATTCGCTTGGCCATCTGGAGCAGATTGAGAGCTACGCCCCTCGCCACCAGGTCAGGTTTGGAAGCTTAAACTACACGGCCGATGTCCATGGAGAATTGATCTTCGACGGATTCGAGCCTCCGCCTTGTGCGTCACGCGGTCATGATGAGTATGATTTAGCTCTACCATCAGACAGTTTTCAGGAGATCGCACTGGCAGCCGCTCCGACCCTCAATTCGGAGCCAGTTGCGCCGTCCATGGACGGGTGGATGGAACCTGCTATGGAGGCCTTACCCTCAGCGGCGATCGAGCCGAACATCCACCTTACCTTGCAAGAGAGCCGTATTGTTAAACTGCCAGATCTTTCTCCGGCCACGGACTCCGAACCGCCTGCTCCCGTTCCTATCGAATCCGATTGGGCGCCGATCATGGAGTTTACCTCCGCGGATATCTTTCAGCACTCGCCCTTCGGCGATATACTGAACTCAGGTCTCTCTCCTTGTCAGGAGGATCCTTGCTGAACTATGTTCGGCAGGACTGGGATGCGGACGACGAAGAAATTCGCGGCCCACCCACCACCCACTTAGTAGCCACTGTCGATGACTTAACCGACATGCTCGACTTCGACTCTAAAGACATCGACGGTATGGACGACGATGCGGGAGACGAAGAGGAACCACTGCCCATAGGGCACTGGACAACCACCTCATCATACGATATATATACATGGTGGATACACCCAAAGAAGGCAATGGCGATGAGACAGCGGAGGATGACCCCTTCAAGAAGCAAGCCAAGCGCCGACGTTAGCGGCGCCACTCTAAGTCCCGCCAAAGAAAAAATGGTGATACCGGCACAGGAGGTAATAACACCTCGGATAGTGTCGAAGACAACAACAAACTCCTCCAGCAAGAGTTAGAGCAGGAGGCTGGAGGAGCCAGCCCTCCTGAGAGAGCGGCAGATGGAGAAGCGGAGGATGATAAGTACATGCCCCCCTCCAAAGACGAGGCAAGCCTCGGCGATGACGAATTCGCCGTGTCAGAGGATCCCGTCGAACAAGAGAGCTTCAAGCGCCGCCTTATGGCCACGGCAAATAGCCTTAAGAAAGAGCAGCAGCAGCTTCAAGCTGGTCAAGATCTGCTAGCTGACAGATGGACTGAAGGCCTCACGGCCGAGGAATATAAACTCGAGCGCCCCTCCAAGAGTTGCCCAAAATGCAGGTTGCTGCCTCGACTGGAGGAAGAAGCGTATGACGCGGCTGATCGGCCACCTCATGGCTGTGATAGAGAGGCATTCCAGCCAAAAGCTCAGCCGGCATCCCAATGCCATTCAAATAAAAAAGCATGGGGAAACACACCAGACCTGCGAGATGTATTGGAGGACAAAGCAAAACATGCAAGATCGATCTACGGATCACAAGGGCGCGCCACTATGCGAGACGATAAACGTCACGCCGGATACAGTAAAAGTAAATCCGGCCGGGCTGAACACAGCAGGCAAGACCCATTCGAGCTACGTCGCGATATAGCCCAATACAGAGGCGCCGCACACCCCTTATGATTCACAGACGAAGTAATGGATCATCAAATCCCAGAAGCTTTCACACCTGTAAATATTGAATCATACGACGGCACAATAGATCCTGCGGTTTGGATCGAGGATTACCTCCTCCACATCCACATGGCCTGCGGTGATGACTTACACACCATCAAATACCTCCCACTAAAGCTCAAAGGACCAGCGTGGCATTGGCTTAACAGCCTGCCAGCAGAGTCCATTAGCTGTTGGGAAGATCTGGAAGCCACATTCCTCGACAACTTTCAGGGCACTTATGTGCGACCACCAGATGGCGATGACTTGAGCCACATAATTCAGTAGCCAGAAGAATCGGCCAAGCAATTCTAGACTCGGTTCCTAACAAAGAAAAATCAAATCGTCGACTGTCCGGATGCAGAGGCCCTAGCAGCTTTCAAACACAACATCCGCGACGAGTGGCTAGCCCGGCACCTTGGTCAGGAAAAGCCAAAATCTATGGCAGCCCTCACGACACTCATGACCCGCTTTTGTGCGGGAGAAGACAGCTAGCTGGCTCGCAGTAACAATATGTCAAAGAACCATGGTACTTCGGATACCAAGGATGGCAATAGCAGGTCACGTCGCAACAAACATAAGCGCCACATTAACAGCGATAATACTGAAGATACGGCAGTCAATGCCGGATTCGAAGGCTGTAAACCCGGTCAGCGGAAAAAACCATTCAAAAGAAGCACTCCGGGCCCGTCCAGTTTGGACCGTATACTTGATCGCTCGTGTCAAATACACGGCACCCCCGACAAGCCAGCCAACCACACCAACAAGGATTGTTGGGTGTTCAAGCAGGCCGGCAAGTTAATTGCCAAAGACAAAGATAAGTGGCCACATGGCGATGACGAGGAAGAGCCCCCACAGCCGAACACCGGAAGACAGAAGAGGTTCCCCCCCACAAGTGCGGACGATGAACATGATATACGCAACCCACATCCCCAAGAGGGAGCAGAAGCGTGCGCTCAGGGACGTATATGCGTTGGAGCCAGTCGCCCCAAAGTTCAACCCATGGTCCTCCTGTCCGATCACCTTTGATCGTAGGGACCACCCCACTAGTATCCGTGATGGCGGATTCGCCGCACTGGTCCTAGACCCAATCATTGACGGATTTCACCTCACTCGAATCCTTATGGATGTCGGCAGCAGCCTGGACCTGCTTTATCAGGACACAGTGCGCAAAATGGGTATAGACCCCTCAAGGATCAAACCCACAAAAACGACCTTTAAAGGCGTCATTCCAAGTGTAGAGGCCCATTGCACAGGCTCAATTACACTAGAAGTGGTCTTCGGATCCCCAGATAACTTCCGAAGCGAAGAATTAATCTTCGATATAGTCCCGTTCCGCAGTGGTTATCATGCACTGCTCGGGCGAACCGCATTTGTGAGATTCAATGCGGTACCGCATTATGCACACCTCAAGCTCAAGATGCCAGGACCTCGTGGGGTTATTACAGTTAATGAAACACAGAGCGCTCTCTCCGAACGGAGGAGCACACTGCGGCCCTCGCAGCAGAAGCGCAAAGCAGCCTCTCAAGGCAATCCACCAGTTCGGCGTTTCAAGACCCGGACACCTTCAAGCGCGCTCGGAGTAATCGGCAACTAGACCGCCTGGCACGATCTGAGCTCGCGTAGCAATGCGGCCCCCACCCCAGTCCCGGCCAAACGGCGAAATCCGTGCCACACATACATAACTACGCATTAAAAATACCATGGGCACAGGTGGGGAGGTGGGCCCAACTACGACACGCTCCAAGATGCCGCCTAAATTGCACTAGGGGCTTGCTGCTTTGTTATTTTTCTCTTTCAGGACTTTAATCTCTGGAAACCTTGTCCGACAGCATGATTGCCGAACACGTGATGCAGCAACCAAGAGAGGCAAAAAGCTATGTCACACCACGGAACTCCTAGGTGGATTACGATAACGAGTGACATATTTGCTTTAATACTATTCCTCAGCTTGCCCTTGGAAGGGACATAGTCCTACTTTTTGCTTATCGCACTATCTGTATCATTCTGCTTTAATGCACCTCTTTGAATAAACAACGCATAACATTAAGACTATTATTGCATTCTTGTTTTATATATATGTGTTCATTAATGACACCTTGCAACCGTACACTTTGGTACGGCCAACACACCAGGGGCTTAAGTACCCCACAATATGGTGTGAGAAGTCCGAACACTTTCACAAGTGCGGCACCCCGAACTTATAGCATTATATGCATCAGCTCCGAATCATGTCTTTGGTCAAATGTTGGGTTTGCCCGGCTCCTATGTTTTGGTACCTTACGTTCCGCTCTATCGGCTAAGGTAGCGCTAGGAGAACTACTGCGATTGTGCCCCGGTTCTGCTGGGCTAAGCACCTCAGTAGAGAAAGCTAAAACTGACTGTCATGATAAGGCGAGAGACTGGTCGCTGTTCGGCGAGGTTTCGAGTCCCTAAAGACTTATGCCGCTTAGAGCGAGGAGCCGGTCCTGTCCGGCTTAAAGGCGTGTATCGCGCCCCGAATTCGGCCTTCCGAATACCAGGGGCTTCGCCGAAATTTAAAATTATAGAATTCTATGGCTAAGTGAGAGTGATAAAGCATTATTAGTCCGGTTGCCTTGTTCGCTGTGCTGAGCACCTCCCTCGAAGGACCCAAAAATGGGAACAAGAGTGCTCAGGTTTATCCCGAACACCCCAGCACTCGCGGCATGGGGGCAGAAGCCGAGGACTAGCCATCTCTCAGATTGGATAAACAGCCAAACAGAAGGTAATATTTTAAATTCAAACAAGCGTTGCATAGCGCATATGAAACAAGTTTTCATCATACAGGATCACACGAGCAAGTTTACTCAAATATTACATCCTTTGAACATTCGTCCGCTACAAGACGGGCACCCTTCAGGACACCCTCATAATAAATTTCGGGGGTGCGATGCTCCTTGCCCTGCGGCGGTCCCTCCTTGATCAGCTTCACGGCGTCTAGCTTGGCCCATTGCACCTTCACGCGGGCGAAAGCCCGACGTGCACCTTCGATGCAGACAGACCGCTTGACGACCTCCAGCCGTGGGCAGGCATCCACAAGCCGCCTCACCAGGCCGAAGTAGCTGTTCGGAAGGGCGTCGCCAGGCCACAGCCGGACTATAAAGCCCTTCATGGCCTGTTCGGCCGCTTTGTGTAGCTCGACCAGCTGCTTCAGCTGGTCGCTCATAGGCACCGGGTGTTCGGTCCCAGTATACTGAGACCAGAACAACTTCTCCGTTGAGCTTCCCTCCTCGGCCTGGTAAAACTGTGCGGCATCCGACACGCTGCGGGGCAAATCTGCGAATGCTCCTGGAGAGCTCCGGATTCGGGTAAGTAATAGGTAATTTACTTTCACATGCTTCTTTGCATATAGAATGCCTTACCCGCCGCTATTTTCTTCATCGCGTCAATCTCCTGGAGGGCCTTTTGGGCTTCGGCCTTGGCACTTTTTGCGCTCTCGAGGGCCGCGGCAAGCTCAGACTCTCGCGTCTTCGAGTCAAGCTCCAACGCCTCGTGCTTCGTCACGAGAGCCTGGAGCTCTTGCTGCACCTCGCCCACCCGAGCCTCTTGCCTTTCCTGCTCGGTGCGCTCCTTGGCCGCTTTATCTTCGGCCTCGGACATCGCTTGCCTTAGGGTCGCCACTTCGGTCGTGGCCCCTGGCAAATTCATGATGATCCTGTCATTTTGCAATCGCATTCTTTTTATACATATCCATAAACTAGGTATTACTTACCTTTGTTCTCCTTGAGCTGCCTCTTGGCAAGGCCAAGTTCGTCTTGGGACCCTTTAAGGTCCTACTTCAGTACGGCGACCTTCGCAGTCAGTGCGGCAGATGCCAGCAGCGAAGCCTGCATACGCATATTGACATACTTATATTAGACTCCTGCGATATTGTTTGATCCTCTGTTCGGCTTTTCTTTGTGAACACCGAACAGAGCATCAGGGGCTACTGTCTATGCGGTAATATTTTTCCTATATTTTAAACACTTACCTCAAAGCCTGTTAGAAGGCTGGCACAGGCTTCAGTCAGTCCGCTCTTGGTGGACTGAACCTTCTGGACCACCGCACTCATAATAGTACGGTGCTCCTCGTCGATGGAAGCGCTGCGAAGCGCTTCCAGCAGATTGTCCGACGCCTCTAGATGGGCAGAGGTCACCGGTACAGGCGTCTTGCCCCTCTTGGAAGAAGGCCGCCTGCCCGAGTTCGGAACTGCTGGAGGTTCCGACGCAGTGTTCGGCTTAGGGCCGAACTCGAAGCCCTCAGGGGCCCTGTCCCCTCTGCTCCTGGAGTCCGGAAGGTCGCCTTGAGGCGCCTCCGGAACTGTCTCCCCTCGGGCCGGTGCCTCGTGAGACAATACCTCGGCGTCGTCTGCAGGGTAAGGGGAGGTGGCGGTCGGAAGTGGATCGCTATCCATATCCGACAAGCCCAGGGAGCCGTCCGACGATACATTGATACGGGCTCGTGGCGGCCTACATAATCATATTCGGCGTTAGGGGAAGCAGTTCAACAGAGGAATGCTATGAGTCACTCTAGTACTCGAATACTTACGACTTCCCCAGGGGCTTGACCCTGGGCAGCCACTCGTCTTCGCCGTCGGCGGCGGTGGTAGAACTATCCGGAAGGAGAGTCCTTCCCTTCTTAGACCCTTCGGCCTCCCTAGTTGGGGCGGCCTTCCTCTTCTTGTCTCCCCCATCTGGAGGGGGAGCATCTTCTTCTGCCTCCTCGTCTTCGGGGGAGGAGTGTGCCGTAGATTCATCAGACGGTGAGTCCGATGACGCCTGGCGTCGGGAACTCTTTCGGGTTCCCTTGGCCTTCTTGGTCTTCTCCGGCAGCGTATAAGGAGCCTGAGTCAGCATCGTCGCCAGGAGTGCGTCTGCTGGGCCTTCCGGCAAAGGAGCCGGACAGTCGATCTGTCCGGCCGTCTCCTGCCAGTCCTGTCAAAGGTACGGGAGCTTAGATCCCTCATAGAATCAAACTATGGAAAACAAGTATCCTGTGAGAGGTAGAACAACTTACCGCGCTGGCTTAGCGCTTCGCGCAGAATCCGCGGTCCTCGGTAGTGGGAGGGGGAACCTCGGCGCTCTGGAATAGCACCTTCCAGGCATCTTCGTGAGTTGTGTCGAAGAGCCTGTTCAGAGTTCGGTGTTGGGGCGGGTCGAACTCCCACAAGTTGAAAGCCCGTTGTTGGCATGGGAGGATCCGGTGGATGAGCATGACCTGGACTACGTTGACAAGTTTGAGCTTCTTGTTCACCATGTTTTGAATACATGTTTGGAGTCCGGTCAGCTCTCTCGAACTACCCCAGGACCGGCCCTTCTCTTGCCAGGAGGTGAGCCGCGTGGGGATGCCAGATCGGAACTCAGGGGCCACTGCCCATTTAGGGTCACGCGGCTCGGTGATGTAGAACCACCCCGATTGCCACCCCTTTATAGTCTCCACGAAGGAGCCCTCGAGCCATGTGACGTTGGGCATCTTGCCCACCATGGTTCCTCCGCACTCCACCTGGCGGCCGCTCACTACCTTCGGCTTGACATTGAAGGTCTTCAGCCATAAGCCGAAGTGGGGCTTGATGCGGAGGAAGGCCTCGCACATGACGATAAACGCCGAGATGTTGAGGATGAAGTTCGGGGCCAGATCGTGAAAATCCAGGCCGCAGAAGAACATGAGCCCCCGGACGAATGGGTGGAGAGGGAATCCCAGTCCGCGGAGGAAATGGGTAAGGAACACTACCCTCTCATGGGGCCTGGGGGTGGGGATGAGCTGCCCCTCTTCTGGGAGCCGGTGCACGATGACGTCGGGCAGGTATCCGGCTCTCCTCAGCTTCTTGATGTGTCCCTCGGTGACGGAGGAGACCATCCACCTGCCTACCGCTCCGGACATGGTTGGAGAGGGTTGAGTGGGAAATGCGGACTTGGGCGCTGGAGCTCGACTGTGCGAAAATGGATGAGCAAAGGAGGAAGAAGGCATGGATGAAAAGGTAAATCCTTATCCCTTTATATGGGCGGACGAAACTATGCGAAAACTCGCTTATCCCCCAAGCACCGTAATCGATGGTGCGGTTGGGTTACCCACACCCGTATTGATGAGAATCCCGTGATAAGGGGGCACAATCTCTGCTTTGACGAGACGTGTCAAAAAGCTGCTTCGCGTTATGTGCGGGGCTAGTTAAAGGAAACGGTTCGAATAATCGCCGGGCCATGACATAATGTCGTGTTGCCAAAACAAGTCAGCAAATTAGATTTGCGAAAATATTATTCTCTCTGCGGTCTTATGTGGAACTTATTTTGCAGGGTCAGACACTAACCTTGTATTCAAATTCTTCCATGGTGTATTCGGAGGAGGAACCCGCCTTGCAATGCCGAAAACAATACTGCGCCGGACTCATCGTCATTGAAAGCCTGGTTCAGGGGCTACTGAGGGAGTCCTGGATTAGGGGGTCCCCGGACAGCCGGACTATATCTTTCGGCCGGACTGTTAGACTATGAAGATACAAGATTGAAGACTTCGTCTCTTGTCCGGATGGGACTCTACTTGTCGGGGAAGGCAAGCTAGGCAATACGGATATGTATATCTCCTCCTTTGTAACCGACCTTGTGTAACCCTAGCCCTTTCCGGTGTCTATATAAACCGGAGGGTTTTAGTCCGTAGGACAACATACAATCATACCATAGGCTAGCTTCTAGGGTTTAGCCTCTCTGATCTTGTGGTAGTGTTGGGGAACGTAGAAGAAATTCAAAATTTTCCTACGTGTCACCAAGATCTATCTATGGAGAAACCAGCTACAAGTAGAAGGAGAGTGCATCTACATACCCTTGTAGATCGCTAAGCGGAAGCGTTCAAGTGAACAGGGTTGATGGAGTCGTACTCGTCGTGATTCAAATGACCGATGATCAAGTGTCGAACGTACGGCACCTCCGCGTTCAACACACGTACAGCCCGGTGACGTCTCCCACGCCTTGATCCAGCAAGGAGAGAGGGAGAGGTTGAGGAAGACTCCATCCAACAGCAGCACAACGGCGTGGTGGTGGTGGAGGAGCGTGGCAATCCAGCAGGGCTTCGCCAAGCACCATGGGAGAGGAGGAGGAGGAGAGGCAGGGCTGCACCAAGAGGGAGAATTTCTCATGTGTATGGCAGCCCCAAACCTCATCTATATATAGGGGGAAGGGGGGGCTGCGCCCCCTTTAGGGTTTCCCACCCCCAAGGGGTGCGGCCAGCCCTAGATGGCAAAGGGGGTGGCGGCCAAGAGGGGAGAGGAGAGGGAGGCGCACCAATATGGGCCTTAAGGCCCATCTGGACTAGGGTTTGCCCCCTCCCACTCTCCCTTGCGCCTTGCACCCTTGTGGGGGGTGCACCAGCCCTCCTAGGGGCTGGTCCCCTCCCACACTTGGCCCACGCAACCTGCTGGGGCAGGTGGCCCCACTTGGTGGACCCCCGGGACCCTCCCGGTGGTCCCGGTACAATACCGATATCGCCCGAAACCTTTCCGGTGACCAAAACAGGACTTCCCATATATAAATCTTTACCTCCGGACCATTCCGGAACTCCTCGTGACGTCCGGGATCTCATCCGGGACTCCGAACAACATTCGGTAAACACATACAAGCTTCCTTTATAACCCTAGCGTCATCGAACCTTAAGTGTGTAGACCCTACGGGTTCGGGAGACATGCAGACATGACCGAGACGTTCTCCGGTCAATAACCAACAGCGGGATCTGGATACCCATGTTGGCTCCCACATGTTCCACGATGATCTCATCGGATGAACCACGATGTCAAGGACTTAATCAATCCCGTATTCAATTCCCTTTGTCTATCGGTATGTTACTTGCCCGAGACTCGATCGTCGGTATCCAATACCTTGTTCAATCTTGTTACCGGCAAGTCACTTTACTCGTTCCATAACACATCATCCCGTGATCAACCCCTTGGTCACATTGCGCATATGATGATGTCCTACCGAGTGGGCCCAGAGATACCTCTCCGTTTACACGGAGTGACAAATCCCAGTCTCGATCCGCATAAAACAATAAATACTTTCGGAGATACCTGTGGTGCACCTTTATAGTCACCCAGTTACGTTGTGACGTTTGATACACCCAAAGCACTCCTACGGTATCCAGGAGTTACACGCTCTCATGGTCAAAGGAAGAGATACTTGACATTGGCAAAGCTCTAGCAAACGAACTACACGATCTTTTGTGCTAGGCTTAGGATTGGGTCTTGTCCATCACATCATTCTCCTAATGATGTGATCCCGTTATCAACGACATCCAATGTCCATAGCCAGGAAACCATGACTATCTGTTGATCACAATGAGCTAGTCAACTAGAGGCTCACTAGGGACATATTGTGGTCTATGTATTCATACGTGTATTACGATTTCCAGATAATACAGTTATAGCATGAATAAAAGACAATTATCATGAACAAGGAAATATAATAATAATACTTTTATTATTGCCTCTAGGGCATATTTCCAACAGTCTCCCACTTGCACTAGAGTCAATAATCTAGTTCACATCGCCATGTGATTAACACTCACAGGTCACATCGCCATGTGACTAATACCCAAGAGTTTACTAGAGTCAGTAGTCTAGTTCACATCACTATGTGATTAACACTCAATGAGTTTTATGTTTGATCATGTTGCTTGTGAGAGAGGTTTTAGTCAACAGGTCTGAACCTTTCAGATCCGTGTGTGCTTTACAAATCTCTATGTCATCTCCTAGATGCAGCTACCACGCTCTATTTGGAGCTATTCCAAATAACTGTTCTACTTTGAGCTATTCTAAATTATTGCTCCATTATATGTATCCGGTCTCTCTACTCAGAGCTATCCGGATAGGTGTTAGGCTTGCATCGACGTAACCTTTACGACGAACTCTTTTACCACCTCCATAATCGAGAAAATTCCTTAGTCCACTAGTTACTAAGGATAACTTTGACCGCTGTCCTGTGAGCCATTCTTGGATCACTCTTGTACCCCTTGACTGACTCATGGCAAGGCACACTTCAGGTGCGGTACACAGCATAGCATACTGAAGAGCCTACGTCTTAAGCATAGGGGACGACCTTCGTCCTTTCTCTCTATTCTGCCGTGGTCGAGCTTTAAGTCTTAACTTCGTACCTTACAACTCAGGCAAGAACTCCTTCTTTGACTGGTCCATCTTGAACACCTTCAAGATCATGTCAAGGTATGTGCTCATTTGAAAGTATTATTAAGCATTTTGATCTATCCTTATAGATCTTGATGCTCAATGTTCAAGTAGCTTAATCCAGGATTTCTATTGAAAAACACTTTCAAAATAACCCTATATGCTTTCTAGAAATTCTACATCATTTCTGATCAACATGTATTCATCAGAAATTCTATAGTGCTCCCACTCACTTCTTTGGAAATACAAGTTTCTCATAAACTTTGTACAAACCCAAAATCTTTGATCATCATCAAAGCATACATTCCAACTCCGAGATGCTCACTCCAATCCTTAGAAGGATCGCTGGAGCTAGCATACCTTTTAGCATCCTTAGGATCGACAAAAACTTTCTGATTGTATTACATACAACCTTTCCTCACGAAAACTGGTAAGGAAACTCGTTTTGATATCCATCTGCCAGATTTCATAAATACAACTAATGCTAACATGAATCCGACGGACTTTAAGCATCGCTACGGATGAGAAAATCTCATCGTAGTCAACTCCTTGAACTTGAGAAAAACTTTTCGCCACAAGTCGAGCTTCATGGACGGTGACATTACCATCCACGTCCGTCTTCTTCTTAAAGATCCATTTATCTTAATGGCTTGCCGATCATCGGGCAAGTCCACCAAAGTCCATGGATCCGTTCTCGGATTTTATGGCCCGAGCCATTTATCGGAATCCGGGCCCACCATCGCTTCTCCATAGCTCGTAGGTTCATTGTTGTCCAGCAACATGACTTCCAAGACAGGATTACGTACCACTCTGAAGTAGTACGCATCCTTGTCATCCCACGAGGTTTGGTAGTGACTTGATCCGAAGTTTCATGATCAATATCATAAGCTTCCACTTCAATTGGTGTAGGTGCCACAGGAACAACTTCCTGTGCCCTGCCACACACTAGTTGAAGAGACGGTTTAATATCCTCATCAAGTCTCCACCATCCTCCCACTCAACTCTTTCGAGAGAAACCTTTCCCCGAGAAAGGACCCGATTCTAGAAACAATTCATATTGCTTTCGGATCTGAATTAGGAGGTATACCCAACTGTTTGGGTGTCCTATGAAGATGCATTTTATCCGCTTTGGGTTCGAGCTTATCAACCTGAAACTTTTTCACATAAGCGTCGCAGCCCCAAACCTTTAAGAAACAACAACTTAGGTTTCTCTAAACCATAATTCAAACGGTGTCATCTCAACGGAATTACGTGGTGCCCTATTTAAAATGAGTGCGTGTGTCTCTAATGCCTAACCCATGAACAATAGTGGTAATTCGATAAGAGACATCATGGTATGCATCATATCCAATAGGGTGCAACTATGATGTTCGGACACACCATCACACTATGGTGTTCCAGGCGGTATTAATTGCGAAACAATTTCCACAATGTCTTAATTGTGTGCCAAAACTCGTAACTCAGATATTCATCTCTTTGATCATATCATAGACATTTTATCCTCTTGTCACAATGATCTTCTACTTCACTCTGAAATTACTTGAACCATTCAATAATTCAGACTTGTGTTTCATTAAGGAAATATTCTCAACATCTACTCGAATCATCTGTGAAGTAAGAACATAACGATATTCACTGCATGCCTCAGCACTCATTGGACTGCACACATCAAAATGTGTCACTTCCAACAAGTTGCTATCTTGTTCCATCTTACTGAAAACGAGGCTTTTCAGTCATCTTGCCCATGTGGTATGATTTGCATATCTCAAGTGATTCAAAATCAAGAGAGTCCAAACGATCCATCTGCATGGAGTTTCTTCATGCATATATACCAATAGACATGGTTCGCATGTCTCAAACTTTTCAAAAATGAGTGAGTCCAAAGATCCATCAACATGGAGCTTCTTCATGCGTTTTATACCATTATGACTTACATGGCAGTGCCACAAGTAAGTGGTACTATCATTACTATCTTATATCTTTTGGCATGAAAATGTGTATCACTACGATCGAGATTCAATAAACCATTCATTTTAGGTGCAAGATCATTGAAGGTATTATTCAAATAAATAGAGTAACCATTATTCTCTTTAAATGAATAACCGTATTGCGATAGACATAATCCAATCATGTCTATGCTCAACGCAAACACCAAATCTCGATGGTAGAGGGAGCGTGCGATGCTTGATCATATCAACATTGGAAACACTTCCAACACATATCGTCAGCTCACCTTTAGCTAGTCTCCGTTTATGCCGTACCTTTTATTTCGAGTTACTAACACTTAGCAACCGAACCGGTATCTTATACCCTGGTGCTACTAGGAGTACTAGTAAAGTACACATTAACATAATGTATATCCAATATACTTCTATCGACCTTGCCAGCCTTCTCATCTACCAAGTATCTAGGGTAATTCTGCTCTAGTGACTGTTCCCCTTATTATAGAAGCACTTAGTCTCGGGTTTGGGTTCAACCTTGGGTTTCTTCACTGGAGCAGCAGCTGATTTGCCGTTTCATGAAGTATCCCTTCTTGCCCTTGCCCTTCTTGAAACTAGTGGTTTCACCAACCATCAACAATTGATGCTCCTTCTTGATTTCTACTTTCGCGGTGTCAAACATCGTGAATACCTCAAGGATCATCTTATTTATCCCTGATATGTTATGGTTCATCACGAAGCTCTAGCAGCTCGGTGGCAATGACTTTGGAGAAACATCACTATCTCATTTGGAAGATCAACTCCCACTCGATTCAAGTGATTGTTGCACTCAGACAATCTGAGCACAAGCTCAACGATTGAGCTTTTCTCCCTTAGTTTGTAGGCTAAGAAAATTGTCGGAGGTCTCATACCTCTTGACATGGGCACGAGCCTGAAATCCCAATTTCAGCCCTCGAAACATCTCATATGTTCCGCGACGTTTCGAAAACGTCTTTGGTGCCTCTACTTAAACCATTTAACTGAACTATCACATAGTTATCAAAACGTGTATGTTCGATGTTCGAAACATCCACAAACGACGTTTGGGGTTCAGCACACTAAGCAGTGCATTAAGGACATAAGCGTTCTAGTGTCCGCATAATCGCTACTGTCAACTTTCAACTATATTTTCTCTAGGAACATAACTAAAACAGTAGAACTAAAGCGCGAGCTACAACATAATTTGCAAAAGGTCTTTTGACTATGTTCAGGATAATTAAGTTCATCTTATGAACTCCCACTCAGATAGACATCCCTCTGGTCATCTAAGTGATTACATGATCCGAGTCAACTAGGCCGTGTCCGATCATCACGTGAGACGGACTAGTCATCATCGGTGAACATCTTCATGTTGATCGTATCTACTATACGACTCATGCTCGACCTTTCGGTCTCCGTGTTCCGAGGCCATGTCTGCACATGCTAGGCTCGTCAAGTTAACCCTAAGTGTTTTCCCTGTGTAAAAACTGTCTTACACCCGTTGTATGTGAACGTAAGAATCCATCACACCCGATCATCACGTGGTGCTTAGAAGCGACGAACTGTAGCAACGGTGCACAGTTAGGGGAGAACACTTCTTGAAATTTTGTAAGGGATCATCTTATTTACTACCGTCGTCCTAAGTAAACAAGATGCATAAACATAATAAACATCACATGCAATTATATAGTTGTGACATGATATGGCCAATATCATATAGCTCCATTGATCTCCATCTTCGGGGATCCATGATCATCTTGTCACCGGCATGACACCATGTTCTCCATCATCATGATCTCCATCATCGTGTCTTCATGAAGTTGTCACGCCAACGACTACTTCTACTTCTATGGCTAACGCGTTTAGCAATAAAGTAAAGTAAGTTACATGGCGTTCTTCAATGACACGCAGGTCATACAAAAAAATAAAGACAACTCCTATGGCTCCTGCCGGTTGTCATACTCATCGACATGCAAGTCGTGAATCCTATTACAAGAGCATGATCAATATCATACATCACATATATCATTCATCACATCCTTTTGGCCATATCACATCACATAGCATACCCTGCAAAAACAAGTTAGACGTCCTCTAATTGTTGTTTGCATGTTTTACGTGGCTGCTATGGGTTTCTAGCAAGAACGTTTCTTACCTACGCAAAACCACAACGTGATATGCCAATTGCTATTTACCCTTCATAAGGACCCTTTTCATCGAATCCGTTCCGACTAAAGTGGGAGAGACTGGCACCTGCTAGCCACCTTATGCACCAAGTGCATGTCAATCGGTGGAACCTGTCTCACGTAAGAGTATGTGTAAGGTCGGTCCGGGCCGCTTCATCCCACAATACCGTCGAAACAAAATTGGACTAGTAACGGTAAGCATATTGAACAACATCAACGCCCACAACTACTTTGTGTTCTACTCGTGCAAAGAATCTACGCAATAGACCTAGCTCATGATGCCACTGTTGGGGAACGTAGCAGAAATTCAAAATTTTCCTACGTGTCACCAAGATCTATCTATGGAGAAACCAGCTACGAGTAGAAGGAGAGTGCATCTACATACCCTTGTAGATTGCTAAGCGGAAGCGTTCAAGTGAACGGGGTTGATGGAGTCGTACTCGTCGTGATTCAAATCACCGATGATCAAGTACCGAACGTACGGCACCTCCGCGTTCAACACACGTACAGCCCGGTGACGTCTCCCACGCCTTGATCCAGCAAGGAGAGAGGGAGAGGTTGAGGAAGACTCCATCCAACAGCAGCACAACGGCGTGGTGGTGGTGGAGGAGCGTGGCAATCCAGTAGGGCTTCGCCAAGCACCATGGGAGAGGAGGAGGAGGAGAGGCAGGGCTGCACCAAGAGGGAGAATTTCTCATGTGTATGGCAGCCCCAAACCTCATCTATATATAGGGGGAAGGGGGGCTGCGCCCCCTTTAGGGTTTCCCACCCCAAGGGGTGCGGCCAGCCCTAGATGGCAAAGGGGGTGGCGGCCAAGAGGGGAGAGGAGAGGGAGGCGCACCAATATGGGCCTTAAGGCCCATCTGGACTAGGGTTTGCCCCCTCCCACTCTCCCTTGCGCCTTGCACCCTTGTGGGGGGCGCACCAGCCCTCCTAGGGGCTGGTCCCCTCCCACACTTAGCCCACGCAACCTGCTGGGGCAGGTGGCCCCACTTGGTGGACCCCCGGGACCCTCCCGGTGGTCCCGGTACAATACCGATATCGCCCGAAACCTTTCCAGTGACCAAAACAGGACTTCCCATATATAAATCTTTACCTCCGGACCATTCCGGAACTCCACGTGACATCCGGGATCTCATCCGGGACTCCGAACAACATTCGGTAACCACATACAAGCTTCCTTTATAACGCTAGCGTCATCGAACCTTAAGTGTGTAGACCCTACGGGTTCGGGAGACATGCAGACATGACCGAGACGTTCTCCGGTCAATAACCAACAGCGGGATCTGGATACCCATGTTGGCTCCCACATGTTCCACGATGATCTCATCGGATGAACCACGATGTCAAGGACTTAATCAATCCCATATTCAATTCCCTTTGTCTATCGGTATGTTACTTGCCCGAGACTCGATCGTCGGTATCCAATACCTTGTTCAATCTCGTTACCGGCAAGTCACTTTACTCGTTCCATAACACATCATCCCGTGATCAACCCCTTGGTCACATTGCGCATATGATGATGTCCTACCGAGTGGGCCCAGAGATACCTCTCCGTTTACACGGAGTGACAAATCCCAGTCTCGATCCGCATAAAACAATAAATACTTTCGGAGATACCTGTAGTGCACCTTTATAGTCACCCAGTTACGTTGTGATGTTTGATACACCCAAAGCACTCCTACGGTATCCAGGAGTTACACGCTCTCATGGTCAAAGGAAGAGATACTTGACATTGGCAAAGCTCTAGCAAACGAACTACACGATCTTTTGTGCTAGGCTTAGGATTGTGTCTTGTCCATCACATCATTCTCCTAATGATGTGATCCCGTTATCAACGACATCCAATGTCCATAGCCAGGAAACCATGACTATCTGTTGATCACAACGAGCTAGTCAACTAGAGGCTCACTAGGGACATATTGTGGTCTATGTATTCATACGTGTATTACGATTTCCGGATAATACAGTTATAGCATGAATAAAAGACAATTATCATGAACAAGGAAATATAATAATAATACTTTTATTATTGCCTCTAGGGCATATTTCCAACAGGTAGATCTACTCTTGTACTACCCATATCATGAATATTAATCAAGCAGGACGTAGGGTTTTACCTCCATCAAGAGGGCCCGAACCTGGGTAAAACTTCGTGTCCCCTGCCTCCTGTTACCATCCGCCTAGACGCACAGTTTGGGACCCCTTACCCGAGATCCGCCGGTTTTGACACCGACACCCATGAACACGGTTTTCGAAGACCCGTGATCTCTATCTAGCTGGCGATACGTTGTGTCATCCATGCACCTGACGCACACAGAAAATCCCTGGACCACTTGCCCCGCGACATATCCGTAACCGAGATAGTCGTGCACCGTCGTGAGCAGTGCGGCTCTCATAGGGAAACATTCTTTTCCTGCGGCGTCCCATGTTTTGGCTGGCGTTTTCCACAGTGTGTCTAGCTCCTCTTTCAGCAGCCCCAGATATAGATTGATGTCATTCCCTGGTTGTTTCGGCCCTTCAATTAGCATACTCATGTGAATGCACTTCCTCTTCATGCACAACTAGGGGGGAAGGTTGTACATCCACACAAACACAGGCCAGGTGCTGTCGTGATTTTGTCACGGCAGATGTCCTTAGTGTCAGGACTTAGTCGCGAGGCCAACGCATTTATGTGGTAGCTTGAGAGGGGTTGAGAGGAATTGAGAGACGCAACACAAGACAAGGATTTAGACAGCTTCGGGCCCCGGGAAACATCATCCGGTAATAGCCCTACATGCTGTTTGAGGCTAGGTATCATTATGATCACGAGAGAGTCGCCGGTAAACCGGCTCTTTGTGTCTATCCTAGAGATTGTTTTTTCTCCTTCTTCTTTGGGGAGCCCTGCCCCTCCTTATATAAGTTGAAGGGGTGGGTTACATGTGGAGTCCTATTAGGATTAGGACTAGTCTATCTCTAATACAAACAGGATACAAGTCCAGGTTTTAACTCCTTTTAAGACAAATATTCCTCACGCCTTTCCTCTTAAACCGGCCCACCATAGTATGAACCTGCCTTCATGAACCGCCCGTTGGGCCATCGGGTCTTGTCACTCCTCTGACCCGCCTGCCGGATTACCAATGAATCATAAACCGCCAGGTCCAAACGGGTCACCAGTGAATCGTTAAGTCTCAGCCGGGTCTCAAGTAGAACACCAAGTCCGGTCAGGTTATACTTCCGGCCGGTTTACACCGCGGGGTATATCCCCTACATTAGCCCCCAGTTTAATTTGGATTTATCCATGTCAAACTGATCCTGTAAAACAAACACAAGACCAAATTTGACAGATTATGCTCCGGGTTAAGAATTCTTGTAAACCGGCATCTGATGATCCTTAAGTCCTTGTCATTTCCTCCTTCTAGAAAATCCGGGTTAACAAGCCGGCTTCATACTCAATTTGCTGACATTGGTTTCTCACAGAGAAATATTGTGAAGAGTAATCCACTTGAGTCGGCTTCCAAAGTGCCGGTTTAAGAAATATGGGTCTTGAAATACTTATCTGATATTCAGCCAGTTTGAAGATGTAAAACTTGCCGGTTTAATATTACCAAAATTGCCGGTTTATAAATATTGTTGGCACCGGGTCATAATTGTTGTCGACACCGGGTCATGTAATTGATCTTCCTGATTTACTCAAAACTGATAAACTAAAGACGTTCCTCCTTTATATGCATAATACTTGTAGCCCCCAAGTCTTAAGAGGAGAACATAGTGATAACTTAAGACTTGCTCCAATAAGTGTTTCAACCTTGAAGAAATCCAGTTTGTTCCTCTCAATCATATAGACTGAATACTCCATATATGCAGCCCCCAAGTGCCGGGTTGTCATGCTTGCAGCAACCTGGGACTTGTAATTGCTTATAAAAACTTCAATCAGTGTAGCCCCCAAGGGCCGGGTCATTATGCAATAATGAACAGGGAATTTGTAAATATAATCATGTAGATTTTAGCAGTGATGTTTAGCCGCCAAGGGCCGGCTTAGTAAGATAATACTGAACCGGAACTTGATATATACTTCAATGGAAATAACATATTATAATGTAGCTTCCATCATAGGGCTTGAACCCACGTCCACAAGGTTAAGAGCTTTGTGCTTTACCAACTGAGCAATGAACCCTTTAATATAATGGATTAAGGCTTGTATACCTTGAATGTATGACATGAGCAATTTCCCCCAAGGGCCGGCTCATTATGATATGATGAGTCGGGTCTTCAATAAGATGAGCAAAAAATGACTTTGCATTAGCCCCCAAGTATCATGGTGACTGCTTGCAGCGACATGAGACTTGCATATTTGATATAATCTCAATTTAAATAATGTAGCCCCAAGTGTCGGGTCGTAAGCCTGCAGCGACTCGGGACTATTCCTTCCATTGTAGAATAAACCATATCCATTGATAAAATAATAGCCATTGCACCAAAGCGACTTTGAATACCTCATCTGTTGATAACCATAATAAAAAATCCAGCCATGTTGGCTATTTAAAGATTTGAATAATATACTGAATGATTTATAAGCGCATGATTACAATGGCGCAATCCATATATATATATATATATATATATATATATATATATATATATATATATATATATATATATATATACTGGCGACTTATAGTCCAAAGCCAGACCGGTTTAATAAACACTGGATAATTTATCATCATACTGGCGACTTATAATCGAAAGCCAGGCCGGGTTAATAAACGCCGGTGATTTATAATCATTCTTTATTCAACCTGTTTCTGTATACAACAAGTTTAAAGTGTCCTGGCGGTTTACCGCCGGACGGGTCATAATGCCCAACATATAACTCGGGTTTATAACCAAGGCTGGACTTAAGAATAATCAAATATGAAATATATCATACAAGTGACATTGAATCACATCGTTGGCTTACCAACGTTTTATAGTAAGGGTGATAACCCAAATCTTGAGTACTGATAACTCCTCCCATATTTTGCCGGTTTATGATAAAACCGTTCCGGGTTGTGATAAACACCGATTTATTCAATACTGGTGACTTTGAGTCGGAACCAGACCGGGCTGGTAGTCTCCGGATTATAACTGATCATGTACAGACAACTTGTAGTTGAAAGCCAAGTCGGGTTAATGAACGCCGGTTTATCCATGCACATATGATACATGCTATGATGATGTAATGATGCCGCAATGTATGATGCAATATATGATGATGTATATGTATGATCAAGAGGGATTAAGCTATGGTTCGGATACAACCAGAGCCCCCATGTAGTCATAATTGTGGCATTGCGCCGATCAAGAGGTGTAACTGTGGTTCGAATACGACCAAGCCCCCAAGTGATTTCCCTAGTGCCCTTATGCCTATCAAGAGGTGTAACTATGGTTCGAACCCATAGCCCCCAAGTGATTTTCCCTGGTGGCCTTATGCCTATCAAGAGGTGTAGCTATGGTTCGGATACGACCAAGCCCCCAAGTGATTTCCCTGGTGCCCTTATGCTGATCAAGAGGGTATAAGCTATGGTTCGGATATGACCAGAGCCCCCAAGTGATTTCCCTGGTGGCTTTAAGCCTATCAAGTGGTGTGACTATGGTTCGAACATAGCCCCCAAGTGATATTGTGAGCTGTGCTGAAGGGATACCCATGTTTGAGCTATGCTGTGCAACAGACTCTCTTTGGCCCCTTATGATAATATTGGTTTGATAGCCGGATCAATATGTAATCACAACTCCGCTTTATAAACAGAAGCCCCCATGTGATCAATAATATGATAAACCAATAAGGCAGGATAACCCATGTTTGAACCGCGCATCATGGCAACAGGCCCTCTTCGGCAACCTTTAACTTCTTGCAAGAGATAAATTCTTCTTGAACCGGGATTTTGAACCAGATATTGAGAGCTTCAAAGCTTTGTGGGAGACATCATTCCCTTGAACCGGATTGTAAACCGAATATTTGAGAGCTTCAGTGAGACTGACTCCCCTTGAGCCGGATTTTAAACCGGAATCCTTTCTGATGATCCGGAACTTCTTCATTGAGCCGGGATTTTATAATTGTCATATACTTTCTAAGCCGGGAATTTTCTGACGGCCTTTAGATTTTCATCAATATAACAGTAGTCGCCGGGACCGGTTTATCTTTCCCTCCATCGTCCTGAGGTTCTTAAATTTGCTGAAACTGGCAAGATTTGCTGAGTCATGTCATCGTAGCCCCCGAGTCTCAAAGATGACTCGAGGAGTTGGCTTGAGACTATCCATATTTGATCGTGATGTAAAAACCGGTAGGAGTCATTCAATAGCTTAGTGTTATAATAATCCTTTTTGCAGTAGACAACTTGTCCCGCATTGGAGAACTTGCAAGCCAGAGTAATTGCTCTTTTTAAAGAAAAGCAATATAAAAATATAAAAATATACTGCATGGATTTCACCTGATATGTTAAACCAGAAATTATCCACTTCGGAGTGGATGATCACCATGGTGAAGCTGAAATCAATCATGGCCGGGTCGACCGTGGGAGCCGACAGATGAGTTGACCGTGATACTATAAACCAGTGCGAACGGGAGAGTCGGCCACGCGGTCGGACGGGTAAATCGCCCATAGTGTTGTAGACCGTCGCGAACGAGCGAGTTGTCTTCCATGTTGTAAGCTGGCGCGGATACGTGAACCGGCCGCAAGGGCGGACGGGCGAGTCGTCCGTGGCATTGTAAGGTGGTGCGGACGGGCGAGTCAGCTGGCGTATTTGATGTAAACTGAACCGCGACATGCATGCCCATGGAGCCACGCGGCACAGCCGAACGTGCATCCACGGTATAACACCACTTTTGTAATGAGTAATTTACCTGTATATAACAACTCTATAGGGCAGAGTGGTTGTTTTCACAAAAAATTAATAAGTATTTACTGATAAAAAGTAAACTGGATGAATATCACCTGGTGCATTAGTACAACAGATTATCCGTATGCAATGTCCGTAGATAATCTCTGTTCTTCTTAACAGCGCATGATTAATCCGCCTATCCTCCCACCAAGCAGGTACCCCAAGGCAGAGGTGGCAGGCCGGCAAGTTGTTGTGGGGGCGTCCGGATTTCCCTCCAGCCCGTAGTGACTCGGCAGAGGCTGCGGCCACACGGCCGTAATAGCAAGACCCGCCAGCGGAGACGGAGACCCCGATGCAGTGCAAGATGGAGGCGGTTTGACGCAAGTACTGCAGCTGTATTTGCCTTGGGTATCAACTAAATATAATACGTGATGTTTGTCTTGATGTGATGACGTAAACCAATTGTAGCTTCTTGATCTCCAGGTGAGAAAGTAGTACTAATTTATTGAATTGATGCAATATACTCTCCTTGACTAGAGCGTTTTTGAGACGGTGGTGGAAATCTGTGTTGACCTCAGATCCTTGTGCCAATCCATCTCGGACGCAGCTTTGACTGATTCTTTGTAATTTGACCATATATGCCGCTGTGTTGGCTAGGTGTGCACTCAACAACGAAAGACTGAACCAAAAACTGATTTTTTTCCTCGCGTGAGATACTAGTAGTAGTACAAATAGTCATAGAGGCTTCCGTTGAGCGTCGGTTTTAATCATACGAGCTAGCAACAACCAAACCGTCTTGGAAAGCAAAGTAGTATTTTTCCGTTGGGACTTGAAGTGCTCCTGTAACACGGCTGCTGTGGACCCATCTATATGATTCTTCAGGTGTGGCTGCTCCGCATAAAAAACCAAGTTTCAGGGGCACCTTAGGTACAGCTATGGGGTCAGGGCCAGTTCTTTTGGGCGATTCTACCAGAATCGCCCTCCTCCCCAGCTTCTCCCAGAATCACCACTTCATATGTTTTTTACAATCCTAGCTAATTAGACCTTAACTAGATAGGATTGTAAAAAACATATGGAGTGGCGATTCTAGGAGAAGCTGGGGAGGGAGTGATTCTGGGAGAATCGCCGAAAAGAACTGGCCCTCAGTCTGTTTCCCAATAAACAAAGGCGTGTTAAACCAGTACCTTGATTAGAAAATATCAGCGGGGCATGGGCCCATCCAACGGCTGCACGGAATCGCTTTGTCGACCATTGACCCGACCGGACTGATTTTTGTGGTAACCGCCTAATAACAATCAGACCCGACTGTCGTATCCGTAGAAAAATTCACCAATGACTGCGGTGGATTCCTGTAGTATATTGTGTGCGGCGGAAACGCTCCTGTCGATCTTGGCGACTTGCGAAAAACGTTCATGTCGCAACCTTATTTCTCTTGAATTTTAAATCTCAGACTAACAATCTGACCAATGAACTCAACTGATGTAAATCCTTTCAAACTGGCTCTTCTTCATCTGAAAATTGCGAGCTTCTCGAACCCTAGAAGAGATCCCTCCAAGAACTCATCACCACCGTGCGTGAGCCCCACGGTAGGCGCCAACTGTCGTGGTTTTGTCACGGCAGATGTCCTTAGTGTCAAGACTTAGTCGCGAGACCAACGCATCTATGTGGTAGCTTGAGAAGGGTTGAGCGGAATCGAGAGACGCAACACAAGACAAGGATTTAGACAGCTTCGGGCCCCGGGAAACATCATCCGGTAATAGCCGTACATGTTATTTGAGGCTAGGTCTCACTATGATCACGAGAGAGTCGCCGGTAAACCGGCTCTTTGTGTCCAACCTAGAGATTGTTTTTTCTCCTTCTTCTTTGGGGAGCCCTGCCCCTCCTTATATAAGTTGAAGGGGCGGGTTACATGTGGAGTCCTATTAGCATTAGGACTAGTCTATCTCTAATACAAACCAGATACAAGTCCAGGTCTTAACTCCTTGTAAGACAAATATCCCTCACGCCTTTCCTCTTAAACCGGCCCACCATAGTATGAACCGGCCTTCATGAACTGCCCGTTGGGCCATCGGGTCTTGTCACTCCTCTGACCCGCCTGCCGGATTACCAATGAATCATAAACCGCAAGGTCCAAACAGGTCGCCAGTGAATCATTAAGTCTCAGCCGGGTCTCAAGTAAAACACCAAGTCCGGTCGGGTTATACTTCCGGCCGGTTTACACCGCGGGGTATATCCCCGACAGGTGCTATGTGTGCTCCTCTGGCTGCCAAACAGATTCACTCCATCGGTGCTCACGCCCAGCATGATGTTCCTTGGATCGTCCCCAAATTCCGGGTGTTCGAAGTCCAACGCTTGTCACTGGCTCGCATCCTTAGGGTGACTCAGCATCTTGTCTTTTTTATTTATCTCTGGATCATTTCCGTCATCTTCTCGCTTCTTCTCCTCCCTATCTGCATGCCAATGCAGGAGCTTTGCTAGCTTAGGGTCCACGAAATATCGCTGCAGACAAGGAGTGATCGGAAAGTACCACACCACTTTTCGAGGAGTTTTCTTCCTCTTCTTGTATCGAGTGACGCCGCACACCGGACATATGGTAGACTCCGCGTGCTCGTCCCGATAAATGATGCAGTTGTTCATGCACACATGGTATTTCACGTGCGGTAAATCCAGAGGACACACGATTTTCTTCGCCTCCTCGAAACTGGTCGGGACTTGTTCCCCTTGGGAAGACGTTCGTGCCAAAATGACATGTTCTCGTCGAAGCATTCGTTGGTCATTTTGTGTTTTACCTTCATCTCCAGAGCCATGAGCGTTACTTTCAGGCGGGTATGTTCGGGCCTGCATCCTTCATACAATGGAGTAACCACGTCTATCTCCAGTTCATCCAGCTTGGCTTTCTCTCGGGCGGCAGCTCTTGCGTTATTCGTCTGCTTGAGAAGCAGCTCTTGAATATGAGGGTCCTGCACCCAGCCCATCGATGGTCCATCGTTGTCTGCTCCGGCATCTTCATCTTCATGATCACGCCCTTCGTCTGCTCCGGCATCTTCCTCATCATCATGTCCGGCATCTTCTACATGATGACTGTGTACTGCATCTACTTCCTGATCATGTCCTGGAGATTCTTTGTCTTCTCGCCCACCCTCGTCGCGGTTGTCTTGCTGCCCTTCCTCATTTCTTGCCCGACCTCCATGGACGACTTCATAATCATCTTCATCACCTTGCCACCGATAGCCATCCATGAAACCACGCAAGAGCAGGTGGTCCCGCACCTGTACGGAATCCGGGTCCATAAGGCCCCTCAGCTTGCATCTTCGACACAGACATCTTATCTCCGTCTCGTTCTTTTGAAGCATCTCAGCCTTCGCGGAGCTCAAAAACCTATTCACGATGCCTTCGGTCATCGTGCGGACCATGGTCACCTGCAGGGTAGAGCAAAACGATATTTTAGAACCAAATTTTTTTGGCATGACTTTGCCTCAAAATAGGACCAAAAAGAATGCATAGTGCCAAATTCTCGCCGAAACGGAAATGAATCAACATCCCAGAAAAATATTGGCAACTATCGCATTTCAAATACCGATACCTGCAAACACAAACATATGCAACAACACAAACATATGCAACAACACAAACATATGCAACAACACAAACATATGCAACACCACAAACATACGTAGATCTAGGCCATAAAAAGTGCATGTGCACGTTGTTGGAGGGAGAAGAAAGTAGATCTACAACATAAAGAAGCTTTCCCCTTACTTACCCATGAAAAAAAAGAAATTTAACCACCTAATTTGGGTGAATCTATGGTGCAAATGAGGTGAGGAGGAGGAGGCGGCCGAGACAAGCTTGGAGGGGGAGGTGGAGAGAATGAAGTGGGGAAAGTGAGTGTGGTAGATGGCTGTCCAAAATATCTAGCTAGTCTCAGGTTACTAATGACGCATTATTAGGTGGTGCGCCATTACTATTTTTGCAATATATATATATATATATATATATATATATATATATATATATATATATATATATATATATATATATATGGTGTTACTATTCATCACCGAGGGTGTAGAATAAGTTATTCTTCACCGAGGTAATCTTACAGTCATTTCATAAATATAAATTACATTTGAAATACAAATAGTTACATTCATATTGATTTACTGCAGAAAATTTGGCATAACAAAAAAATATAGGTCCAAAATTGTATTTTATGTACATTCTACGCTATGTTTTTACATTTGTAACTTTACAGAACATAAAATATTTTTTACAAGATTATAGGTTTTCTTACGTTCTCTTTTTATGTCTAAAACAAGACAAGATTATAGGTTTTCTTACGTTCTCTTTACGGTGCATAGATATTGAAATAAAGGTGGGTGAAGAATAACTATTTCTCACCAAGGGTTAGTAGTGGCGCACCTTGGTTGTGGTGCGCCATTACTAGTTTGAACTAGTAATGGCGCACTCTACCCTGGTGCGCCATTACTAGTTTTGAAAAAAAAGTAAAAAAATTGTTAGTAGTGGCGCACAGAGTGTGTGGTGCGTCATTACTAGTTAAAACTATTAGTGGCGCACTGTGCCTTGGTGCACCATTAGTAGTTTTGGAAAAATGAAAAAATGTTAGTAATGGCGCACCGTGTGTGTGGTGCGCCCTTAGTAATGAGGACACTAATGGCGCACCTGTATCCGGTGCGCCACTGCTATATAGCAGTGGCGCACCACATATATCGTGCGTCATTAATGTCCATATTAGCTATAGACCTTTTTCTAGTAGTGTATGTTGTCACTTTCATATACTATTGGGAAATTTTCATTATAAGATTAGATGCACACCCATTTAGTTTTCATATTAAGATTTTATACACTTATAGCTCTTAGTGCATCCTTGCATGGCAATCCGTACTGCTCACATTGATATCGATTGATGGGCACCTCCATAGCCCGTTGGTTAGCCGCATCTATGTGAGACTTTCTTACCTTTTTGTCTTCTCTATATTTACCCCTATCATCATACTCTATTTCACCCCTAGTGATATATCCATGGCTTGCGCTTATGTATTCCGTAAGAGTTGAAAAAGCGGAAGCGCGTTAAAAAGTATGAACCAATTGCTCGGCTTGTCATCGGGGTTGTGCATGATAAATACTTTGTGTTAAGAAGACAGAGCATGACAAGACTATATGATTTTGTAGGGATAACTTATTTTAGCATTGATATTTTGAAAGACATGGTTGCTTGTTGATATGCTTGAGTATCTAAATTACTATGTCAAAACTAGACTGTTGCTTTGAATCACATAAAAAGTCTAAATGTCCATGCTATAAAGAAAAGAATATGATATGACATGTTAAACAACACTCCACATCAAAAATTCTGTTTTTATCAGTTACCGACTCAAGGATGAGTAGGAGTTAAGCTTGGGGATGTTGATACGTCTCCAACGTATCTATAATTTTTGATTGTTCCATGTTGTTATATTATCAATCTTGGATATTTTATAATCATTTTATATCATTTTTGGTACTAACTTATTGACATAGTGCCAGTTCCTGTTTTTTCCGTGTTTTTTACATCGCAGAAAATCAATATCAGACGGAGTCCAAATGCCACAAAAATTTACGGGGAGTTTTTAAGGACCAGGAGGAACATGTTGGGCCCTGGTTGCACATGGGGGGGTCCTGAGGAGAGGACAACCCACCAGGGAGCGCCAGGAGGCCTAGGCGCGCCCTGGTGGGTTGTGCCCACCTCGGATGCACCCCGGACCGCCTCTTTGCTCTATAAGTACCCCAAAAATACCAGAATCCTAGGGGAGTCGACAAAATATCCATCCAGCCGCCGCAGTGTCCAGAACCACTAGATCCAATCTAGACACCATCATGGATGGGGTTCACCACCTTCATTGGTGCCTCTCCAATGATACGTGAGTAGTTCTTTGTAGACCTTCGGGTCCGTAGTTAGTAGCTAGATGCCTTCGTCTCTCTCTGTCTCTCTCTCTCTCTTGTTCCCCAATACAATGGTCTCTTTGAGATCCATATGATGTAACTCTTTTTGTGGTGTGTTTGTTGGATCTGATGAACATTGAGTTTATGATCAGTCATATCTTTTAATATTCATGAAAGTTATTTGAGTTTCTTTGATCTCTTATAGCCTCATATTTCTTCTCCGATATTTGGGTTTTACTTGGCCAATTTGATCTATTTATATTGCAATGGGAAGAGATGCCTGGTAGTGGGTTCGATCTTACGGTGCTTGATCCCAGTGACAGAAAGGGAACTGACACATATGTATCGTTGCTACTAAGGATAAAAAGATGCGATCTATATCTAGGCAATAGATAAACGGATCTTGTCTACATCATCTCATCGTTCTTATTGCATTACTCCATTTTTCCATAAACTTAATACACTATATGCATGCTGGATATCGGTCGATGTGTGGAGTAATAGTAGTAAATGCAGGCAGGAGTCGGTCTACTCATCTTGGATGTGATGCCTATGTAATGATCATTGCATGGATATCATCATAATTATTTGAGGTTCTATCAATTGCCCAACAGTAATTTGTTTACCCATTGTTTGCTATCTTTCTCGAGAGAAGCCACTAGTGAAACCTACGGCCCCGAGGTCTTCTTCCTCATATATTTGCTTGCGATCTACTTTTTCTTTGCATTTTTATTCAGATCTATTAAACCAAATATACAAAAATACTTTGCTGCACTTTATTTTATTTACGATCTATTATTTCAATCTACTAAAAATTTCTGCCATCGTTACCCGAAAGGGATTGACAACCCCTTTAACACGTCGGGTTGCGAGGTGTTGTTATTTGTGTGCAGGTAACGTTTACGTTGTGTTTCTTGGTTCCTACTGGTTCGATAACCTTGGTTTAATCACTGAGGGAAATACCTACCTTCGCTATGCTACATCATCCCTTCCTCTTTGGGGAAATACCGACATAGTCCTAGCAAACAGGAGTTTTGTGGCGCTATAGTCAGGGAAACAATCAATGCCACCGCCCTACGCTCGTCCATCTAGACACGAAGACACTGGAAGATCGGTCGTGCGTAGTACCTGCCGAACAGGCATGACAGAGCGTAGCACAAGTCGGCTAGTCATGACTTGACATCTCCACTGAAGCTCCATGCAAGACGGAGCCTCTCCATGCCTCATACCTTTGTCTTTCAGCGATGCTCCACAAACTATGCTCCCAAGAGAGAAACAACATCACAATGCCGCCATTGTCCGATCTATAAGATGAGATCCTAGAGTTTCCCCTGGAGCTCGACAGTAGTTACATGACGATGCGTTCATCAAGGTAACGGCGTTGAACACCACCATCGTCCACCGTCAACTTGCTTTTCACCGGCAACTATGTCTCCCCGACTCGCGGCCGGGACTAGATGACGGATCTCGAGATCAGACCACCCAGCATCAGGTGGACCACCTCCGACGGAGGAAATGGCCACCACCGCCAATCTGAGGTCCACCCTGTCACCGCCGTCCCACTGAGCCCTGAGCTCACCAGACGCCGCCGCCTTGATAGGCCACCCCACATCGGCCACCCCCGAGCATCAGAGAAAACATGCCCCGCCGCAAGCCACCACGAGGGGTTTTGCGAAGGTCTGGGAGTGTGGCGGGAGGGGAGGGTGGCACGCACCGCTGCCCGAGTCACCCAAGGGAGGGATGACGCAGGGGCTCGGATGTGATTTGGGAGGGTTCGCAAGTGTGCATGTCGTTGATTGGGTGCTTGTATACCCCGCAAAAAAGGTAGGGTGCTTGTATAGCATTTCAATTTCTTTTGTGTTTTTAGACCATATACTAGTTTCTTTGAAGAAAAGTTGTATTAATAAATTTGTCTTGCATGCTACTTATCGTCACATTAATTTCTTTTAAACAATACAAGTTCAGTCTCTTAAAATTGTGCAAATGATAATATAGCATCAAACACCCGGTTGGCCTACCTATTTGTGAGAGGAAAGTAAGGTTTGTATTGAAAACTTGCTTCAAAACAAGTCTCAACTTTATTGATATGTGCCAAAGAACCATGTTCATAACGGGAACTTGATTTTCATGGTAAAAGTTGTTTTCCGAAAATATTCATCAGAACATGCCCATATGGGCTCGAATTTCAAAGAAGGTCTCATCACAATGAACACAATGACGAAAGCATATTTTGATTTGGCGAAGTTTTTAAAATCGATGCGATTTTTCATCCATGGGGCCGACCTCGTCTTGTTTGAATGCATGTGTGTTGCCGGTCTTTTCATTTATAGGTTGTTCCATCACTAATGTATTTTAGAGTGCTCTTGCATGTGGGATGCGCTTCCTTACATCCATAGGTTGATCCATCACTAACTTTACATTTAGAGAGCTCCTGCATATGGGGAACACCCACTCAACGAAAAAGGAAAAAAGAGTTGCAAGTGTGGGGGAGAAATTCTCAGGCAACGAGCGGGCCTCCTCGGAGAAGTCGGATCCCAACAATTGCCTTATCTTACATTTTTAAGAAGTTGATCCCCACTACTACCAATTCTCTTAACAAACACACTGTCCATATCATCATCATGCCACATCACCATTCAGTTTGCAAATCATCTTAACATGCACCTAGTCAACTCAGCCATGCAGCCACATCATCGCATCGCTGGCTGGCTTTGTCCCAGAAGAAGGGTTCTCAACGCATCAGTTCCTTTCTTCTTCACGCTGCCAGCCATTATTGCTACCGTTTACATCTTCCACTATCCCACACGTACAAGATTAACTAACGCGGTAATCAAGCGGCCGGCCGGCGGTTCATTACCCGTCCGCTTCCCGTACTTTATAGTTGTAGGTCCCCTTACGTCTTCTTCCACTTCCCAGTCTACGTCGGCAAATTTCTACTCTAGAAGGCGGTGTCAATCTGCATCTTCATTATGTGGTTGCAACACTGGTTGGAGAATTCACTGACAACTCCGCGGCTGCAGCTGCTGCAGGTTCCACCGTTGCTCTCCGTCAACCTCAAAGGTCTGCCTCACGAATCACGATTCGTTTGTTTTTCTATATCCATTATTCCATTGATTGTTGAGAGTATGTAGTATAGCAGAGCATGCGCTAGCTTTTGGTGTTGACGAACATATTCTACCGGTTCTCATGCGTAGCAGCTTAAGATTCTTTAACTAAGGCAACGATATTGCTTGCATTGGTTAGGAAGAAAGTTCATTAGAAAGGAAGTATAACCTGGAAGATTGGAGGTATGAAGAATATTTACAGATTAGAAGAGTGGAAGAAAGAAATTATGTAATGCCATCTGCTTCAAGTTGTGGAGGCCAGTTGTCCACATATCTGTGCAACTAAAGATCGCCCGTTTCTTTTCGTTCCTCAGGTGCCACCATATTAGTATAACCAAAGCAGGGAAATCATTTTTGTAGGTGGCTAAAATGGCAATCGATCAACCAGTCCTCCACGTTTTGAGTCAGCAGAGAAGGAACAAGATCAGTCGGGAAACTACAAAAACGCAAGGCGAAATCCCAAACTGCAGTAACCGAGCAATGGCAGCATAAAATCACACCTTTTTTAATTATTCATTCAGTTACGTCGGTGTTTGTACATTTTTATCAAAAAAATTGTGAGTGGGACTCTTGTCAATATTGAACGAATACGATTTCCGATTTGAGATAAGCTCTACATATGTTGCTAGATCTTGGAATATTTTGCCGACCATAGTAGGTAGAGTGTACCATCATATTTTCATGTTCTTTTAGAAAATCAATACTTTCAGGTATCATGAATACCCAATATGTTATGAATTTCCGGGCACTGATTTACAGTCTTCGTCAGATGAAACTGGACCTTAATATTCTTCAACAACCATATCTCAAACAAATCATCAGAAAATCCCGCAGCAACGCGCGGGGAATCGTCTAGTTATTAATGGTAGGACGCTTAGCCGGGGTGGTAGCCAGCCAATTGCTATGTCCTTGACGGAGCCGCATGACGTACCTCCGCGTGCGAGCGCGGGCGCCATGGAGTGCCCGCCTGAATCCGACACCGAGAACTCCAGTCCTGCCCGTCGCCGTGGAAAGTGCATCACCCTACCTTGCCGACGCTTTGCCCCCCGAAGCGTGGGGGGACAGGCCCGTGCCACCAGGCCCGGCAACACGGGTGCACGCGCGTCCCCTCTTAAGCGTGTCGCCAGCGATGAAAGTTACCCGTGTGGGACTAATAAAAAGTAAAAAAATCAAGTATCCGTACATGTTCTTCAAAGCACTTAAACAACTCAAAAACACTAGCCATGCGCGCACGCACATAGATCGACATGGTCGGCAAAGGGCAGACACATCGACCGAACATAGTGTGTACGCATGTATTGTCTTTTCGGTGGCGGTCATTTGAACACAGAGCAATGCAAATGCGGACATAAACGTACATACACTCATCCTATCCTATAAGCACCACTGTCTGAGATACCGAACCGGCATAATATCTTGAGATCAATAAAATAATCATGAGCACCTTCGTAGTGGATGAGAACGCATTCTCCCACGGGATGAACATGGGCGAAAAGCCTAAACAAATTCAAAAAAAATGCATGCACCAGTACCAAACTTAGGACCTAAACCCTGATGAGCTGGTTCAACCATAAGCAAACTAATCATCTGAGCTATACTCAGTTCACTGTGGCGGCCATTTGCAAAGACTTATTATGCATGCTGTTAGAATGGAGAGACAGGGATTGTTGCGGAATAGTTGATGTATTTCTTGCACCCCATGGGCATATATAGGAGTACCTGATCGTTTTGGAGTACAAGGCAAGATAGAATAATATCCTATGCTATCCTAGCTTTCCTAATAATTACGATACTCAACATCCCTCCGCAGTCACAACGGTAGCGACGCAGACAGTGAGACTGGAGAAGAATCCGAAGGCAACCAACGGACCATGTTAAAAGGGAGAGAGAGGAATTGTTGCGGAATAGTTGATGTATTGCTTGAGCCTCATGGGCATATATATAAGAGTACATGATCGTCTTGGAGTACAAGGCAAGAAAGAATAATATCCTACGCTATCCTAACTTTCCTAATAATCACGATACTCAACACATGCAACTGAGGGCGCCTCGCTATGTGACCGCACAACAAAACTATGAATGAATGCCTTTCACACTTCTGCAGCAGGAGAGAGCCAATTAATCTAGTAGTCTCGACTCATGTGTATTCGTTATTTCTTGAAAATTCAAAAATTTGTACAAGTACTCCCTCCATCCGGGTTTATAAGCAGGTCCCCTCTTATTTTGGCCTTAAGTTTTTTATGGAGAAACTTTCAATCCTATTCATCATTTTTCATGGCAGTACAATGAACACCGGAGTAAAAAATATACTCAAAGCAACCGTTAATTTTTAGGGACTGTCATCAATTAGAAAAACCAATCATGGGGCACCATGCTCTTTCACATACATAATTGATGTAAATATAGCATGAATACTTCATAAACTATAGATACGTTAGAGATGTATTAACATCCCAAACTTAATTACTGCTCATCCTCGAGTAGGTAAATAATAAACAAATAATTTATGTAGTGTGAATGCTAGGATAGAAATAACTTTTTCTCACATAGGCAATGATAATTCTGATAACAAGTCACATCATTCCATTAACTTCAATATATCATAAAGTTGTAATGTAGTATCTAACGAATCTTTCAAGATTATATTGCAAACATAAAGCAACCTAGTATGCATTCTTCTAACAAAGCTCATTGGTTTAAAATAGAGATGAGGTTTATTTTGAGAGGTATATATTCAAGAACATCAAATGAGAAGTATGTATAGTTGGGTTTCCATCTAATCACGAATCCTGAGTAACCTTTTCTCTGCCTGTTTGCGTTCTAAGCAGTATAATTCAGAATACCTTTTTTGTTGCCTTTACTTTAACATGTGTGCAAGGAACAATACCATTATCCTTCCTGATGTTTTTGTACATATGTTTTCAAATAAATACATTAGATGTTTAGGATTTTCTTCAGAAGTACTCCTATGATATCATAATTTTGTTAGGAAACAGGCGCTTTGTGAATAATAGTGGGATTTTATAAAAAGTTACTACCATTATCAAATAATTGGATCTTGTTAGGAAACAGGCACTTCCATATATACAAAAAAATAGTAAGTTTAAGTTTTATTAGTTCTGTAGTTATACGCATTTTGTAGAATATAGGGCCTAATATTTCATTTTGCCCTGGCCTGCAAATTTCAGGAGACGGGCCTGGTCCCACCCGACCACCTAGATTGGAGAATCAAACTTACCTACAGTTGGGCTGGTGCCCGCTCTGCCGTGCGCATTCATGACGACGTGTTAGATGTGAGGTTCAGGGCCAGGGCAGGAGCCTTTCATCGTCCTTGGTGACGTGTGCTACAAGCACTCGTGTGTTCAAGCTAGCCTTGCTGTCCTCTGCGCCCAAGTATTTGGAGCAACAATATATGGTAGAGCACCTTTCGTTCATTAACATCCATGTAAAATATTTTAAGATAAACGAATATTTTTTGTGAGTTGTAAAATAGTAGATCGGAAACTAATATGATGGAAAATAGAAACTTATATGATGAAAAATAGACCCGGGGGCCATAGGTTTCACTAGAGACTTCTCTCTAGATAGCAAATAATAAGGTGGGTGAACAGATTACTGCCGAGCAATTGATAGAAAAACACAAAGTTATAACGATATCTAAGGCAATGGTCATGAACATAGGCATCACATCCGTTTCAAGTAGACCGAGACAACTCCGCATCTACTACTATTACTCCACAAATCGACCGGTCCTGCCTGCATCTAAAATATTAAGTTCATTAAGAACAGAGTAATGCATTAAGTGAGATGATATGATGAAGAGGAATTTACTCAAGCAATATGATGAAAACCCCATCCTTTTATCCTCGATGGCAAAAATATGATGCGTGCCTTGCTGCCCCTACTGTCACTTGGGAAAGGACATCGCAAGATTGAACCCAAAGCTAAGCACTTCTCCCATTGCAAGAAAATCCAATCTAGTTGGCCAAACCAAACCGATACTTCGAAGAGAATTACAAAGATATCAAATCATGCATAAAAGAATTCAGAGAAGATTCAAATAATATTCATAGATAAGCTGGTCATAAATCCACAATTCATCGGATCTCGGCAAACACACCGCAAAAAAATATTACATCGAATAGATCTCCAAGAACATCGAGGAGAACATGGTATTGAGAATCAAAGAGAGATAAGAAGCCATCTAGCTACTAGCTATGGACCCATAGGTCTGAGGTAAACTACTCACGCTTCATCGGAAGGGCAATAGAGTTGATGTAGAAACCCTCCGTGATCGAATCCTCCTTCGGCAGGGAGCCAGAAAAGGTCCCTAGATGGGATCTGATGGGTACAGAAGGTTGCGGTGGTGGAAAAGTGTTTTTGTGGATGCCTCTAGTGGTTTGGGGATATTTGGGAACATATAGGCGAAAGAATTAGGTCAGGAGGGTCACGGGGGCCCCACATGGTTGGGGGCGCGTCCTACCCCCTGGGCGCGCCCTCCGTCCTTGTGGCTGCCTCGTAGCTCCTATCAGTTTATCTCTAAGTCTTCTGGTTGTCTTCCGGTCTATGGAAAATCATCGCAAAGGTATCATTCTGTTTGGACTCCGTTTGGTATTCCTTTTCTACGAAACTCAAAAACAAGGAAAAACAGAAAGTGACACTGTGCTCTAGGTTAATAGGTTAGTCCCAATAATAATATAAAATAGCATATTAATGCATATAAAACATCCAAAACAGATAATATAATATTATGGAACAATCAAAAATTATGATACAAGTCGAAATTTCACAAGCTAATTCAAAAACTAAGTGTAGAAGAAAATTCAGTTAGCTACTAATAGAACAAAATTCAGTTCACTTTAGTGTTCTATAATGAAATGAAAAAACTTCAGTTAACTACTAATTTCATTCATTTAACTCCACCTAATTAACTTACGGTACCACTACCACTACCACTAGTAACCTAAGTGTAGAAGAAAATTCTGCTAACTACTAATAGAGAAACTTAGTTAACTTTAGTGCTATATAATGATGAGATAAAAAATCCAGTTAACTATTAATTTCAATCATTTAGGTCATTCATTTAACTTCACCTAATTAACCTATTGTACCACTACTACCAGTAGCGCTACTAGTCTAATTAACTTAGTAAAACCCTACTACCCTCACTAAAAAACATCTAATTAACATCTACTAGTACCACTACTGCCCTGACCTAATTAACATCTACTAGTATGACTATATACTACTAGCAGCACTGCTGCAACATTTTCTTCAGTTTGTTCCTTCAAGAAAAACATCTATGGAAACAAAAACCCTATTTAAACCCTACTGCCCTACCTAAATTTTTGCTCTAAACCCTACTGCCCTAGTTAAACCCTACTGCCCTAGATAAATTTTTGCTCTAACCTAGCCAACCTAGTTAACCTAATTAACCTAGCTAGTTAACTTAGTTAGGTAACCTAGCTAGCTAGTTAACCTAGTTAACCTAGCTAATTCCTAGAATAATATTTTCTGACCTAATTTGATACTTAGCTAATTTGATATATATGAAAATAGCTACCTAGGTTTTATAGCAAAACCTAGCTATCTAGGGTTCATACCAAAACCTAGGGTTCATGCTTAAACCTAGGGTTCATAACTAAATTCACCTAAGTAAATTAACCTAGAGAGGAGGGGTGGGGGCTTACAGAGAGGGTGCTCAGAGGAGACGGTGGCAGGGAGGTGCTCGGGGGAGACAGTGGCATGGAGGGCGTCGAGGGTGGCTTCGGTGGCGTCTACAGCAGCTTCGACGGCGAGGGTGGCTCCGGGGGCGTCGAGGGCGCGCGGCTCCGATGGCGGCGACGGCGCGCGGCTCCGATGACGGCGACGGAGGCAGGATGGCGAGGGAGCAGGGACGGCGAGGGAGAGGTAGGAGATGCGAGAAGAATGGAGAATTGGGGGAAGGAGGGACGCCCGCGCAGGGGCGAGTCAAACATAACGGCAACGCGGTTTCTGCAATAGCGCTATAGCAACTTAGCTATAGTGCTGTTTGGTGGACCGCGCTAGTAGTTTAGCTAAGTTAAATATAGCGCGTGTAGCGAAAACACGCAATAGCTAAGGTTGCTACAACGCTTTCATAAACAGGCGCTACTGCTATTGCTTTCATTT
Organism: Triticum aestivum; assembly: GCF_018294505.1. Lineage (NCBI taxonomy): Eukaryota > Viridiplantae > Streptophyta > Magnoliopsida > Poales > Poaceae > Triticum > Triticum aestivum. Next base: position 719,140,586 of record NC_057812.1, on the reverse strand, counting down.
TTTCATTTTCTTTAATTTTCTTTTTCTTTTTTCTTTTCTTTTCCTTTTCTTAGTTGCAGCGCAGTCGCCTTAAAACGCGCTACTACTATTTGCTTAGCAGTAGCGCGGTGTGTAGACGGGCGCTACTACTACTATACCTAGCTTGTCTCCAACGGTGTGGCAGTTATAGTAGTAGCGCTTTTTATTTGGCCGCACTACTACTATATAAATAGTAGCGGGCTTGTTCTCCCCGCGTTATTGTTAGGTAGTAGTAGCGCCTTGTTTTAGCCAGCGCTACTGATAATCCTCTGTGCATAAGGTTTTCCCTAGTAGTCAATAAATTCTTGGCGTCTTCTGTGTGAGGCATGAATGTTAAAATTTTGACTCACATCCAAGGGTCAAAAGAGGTCTTGTAAACAGTGAGACTTCCATGCACCATTGACGTCAAAAAAATAAGCAACACGGTGTAGTCTGCAATCTCTCTTCAGCACGCTGGGGCGGAAGGATGGTCCTCACAGGATCCAAGTCTTCATGGAAATACCGTCATCAACTCTGTAAAATTATCCCTTCCTTGACTAGCGCCAGCCCGTTTTCTACCGCTATCCACACAGCGGACACATTGCCGGTAAACACTATATCCAACAAATTCCCACTGGGGTACTATTTTCCCTATCGCAATCAGGCACATAAGCCCGTCGGAGCATCAAGCAATCGCCAACTTGTTTTGCTAGAAGTTCTTGGTGGAATGCACGCACACGATGTAAACAGATACCACCCTTTGACTTAGGCAGCATCATTTTGCGCCAATTCAACTAGGCCATCTTCCTTTGTACTTTCTTCACCATCTACTAGTGCTGAATATGCTCAAAACATGTTGGACTCGCTTGAGCCACCGACTTGATCAATATTTCCTTGTTCCCCGAAGACATCTCTCTCCCCCCTTAACTTGCTTCCAATACTTGAAATCTACACATTGCAGCTACACGATCAAATGCTTAACAAAATATGTGGCATATGGCCTAGCTTGTTACAGAAATGTTTTTGCCATTTGAATTGAAACAAATACCGATTAATGCAAAGGTCATCCCCAACAGCGGCAGGGAGCTAAGTGGAAGTTCTCACAGGCACGACCCGTGCACTTTTAATTACAGGTATGGGAACAACGGCATAAACACGGCCTTGGCGAGCCGGGGTGTACATGGTGAAGGCAGAACCTGATGGAATAGCCGAGAAGGCTGAACGAACGTATGGGGTGCGGTTGCCAGTGTGCCTCTTTCTCGTCTTTGCAACGTCAAACATAGCTGGCTTGGCACCGATCATACCCGTGCTACCACCATGTGTGGAGCGTTACCTCAATCGACTAAGCCGCAGTCTTTGAGACCAAAGATCGCACATGCAGAGCTATATATCTACTCTTTACTCAAATAGAACCCATCATCCAAGCACCTTCTCGTTTGCTGCAACTCCCCCGTGCTCCTCAAATAGATCCATGCTAGATTCAACATATATAGTATGACGAACTTTCTTAAAACATTAAGGTCACTAGACAAAATTTCATGGAATACAAGGCAATAAAAACTCACAAGTTTCTTCCTAAATATGAATACTATCTATGCTAACCTAACAAAAAGATATTGCACCAACAAGCAACGGATCGATCCAAACCTAAATTACAAAGAAATCATGGAACATAGTCCCGATCTAGGAACTCCCTCAAAGGTTCTTCTAGTGCCTCTGTAACAGCTTCCCACCCAGCGGTCGTCGGGTAAGTCTCATCCCAGTAGAAATTCTTTTCAGGATTCTTGCATAGGTCGTAGAGGCGCTTCCCTGAAGGGCTAACCTGTCCACAGTACCCCAGCTCGGTGGAAGCCTCACAGCAAGGTGTCAGCTTGCGCTTGAAATTGTTTGACTGCTCCGACCCTTCACCTGCATACACACAGTTCCAACAGACGTTGAATAAAGTGCATACATGTGAAACCGGACTTAATTTGCATCATGCGCGTGCAGACATATAAAGTACGAGTACTTACCCGGGGCGTGATTAACGATGTCAGTGAAGGCAGTGTAGAGGTCCAGTATGTGGGCATTATTCTTGTTCCCCATCAGGTGTTCTATATTGTTGTTGTGCACAGTTGCGGCATAGTTTGCCAGAAGGTCGCATGTCGTGTAGTTGTTCGCACTAGTCCGCAAAGGCGTGCAGCCAATGGGATGCATGTTGTTCACTAGTACCTTTCTCACACCTAGCCTCTGTAGCTTCCCCACGTTCTTCGCAATCTCAGTCGTCACGTTCCCAATATAACTATCAATCTGCATGCAAGAGATGTTACTTGGTAAGAAGCTGGGTATATAGTAATTGCATACTGGTTAGTGTTTGCAAGTTTGAGTCTGCTAACTACTACTCACATCATCGAAGCTACTCAAGAAGGCATTGTCGACGTTGGCACCAGTCATGTAGTCACTGCCGGAGATGGAGACGAGAGCGACGGAGCTCTGAAGCTGTTGTTTTGAGATGACCCCAGTATTAAGTAGCCTCGTGAAAGCATTAACCTGTGTGGCAAGGGTCGGCACCTTCTTGTCCGGCACCTCGTAGACGCCAGCACCGCCGAAAGCAAAGGTCATGCCAGATGGGTCGCAAGATAGATGTGGCGTGAGCCTGTGCGATGGAGGGGCTTCATTGAGGCCCAAGATCCTTGCTGCAAGGGAAATAAATCAATAAATATGAAGGATTATTTTTAGTACAACACATATAAGATTGTAAGGGTCAGAACTAAATGATCTAGAGCCTTGATATGATGGATTATTTTGGATGGTCTTAGATATAAGGTTGTACGTGCTCAAAAATATTTTTTCTATCTAGCATACCAGTATATATCTAGCTACGTACCGATGAAGTCAGATTGAATCCAATAGTTGGAAAGGCGTCCAGTTGGAACAGGAGTCGCAGATCCACGGGAGTTGAGATAGGAGCCATAGGGATAGCTCCATTGACGCCATGTGTCGGTCTTTGGGAGGTTGCCGTTGTCGACGAAGCCATCGCCGAAGACGAACATGCTGGACCATTGGTTCTTTGACCCCTGATCAGCCGAAGGTGTGCCTCGAGCCTCCACACGAGCCCCTGTAACGTAGATCAATCATGTCTTAGTGCATGCATGAAGAACATGACGTGGTCAAACTAACATGTATACTTGTAGATCGCGCTAGCAAGGAATATCTAAAAGCTAAAGCAAGGCAGTAATGAGTTTATGATGTGCATTACCACCCAATGCAAGGACGACGAGGAGAAGGCAGAAGACGGTCGGCATGAGCTTCATGGTTACGAGGCCCCGGGAGGCGGCTATGGGGAGCTAGATGGTTGTGGCCGTGCATGAGCCTATAGCTATATTTATAGAAGATTTTTCTGGTCGGTAGGTAGGTACGTATTGCACATGGAGTCAGCAATCCCACGTACGTACGCTTGTAGCTATAGCCGCGGCCAGACTAAGAATGCATGCGTCAACGTGGAGACGAAGAAACGTCTTGGGAAACCAATAGATACAAGAATCGTGTGTAGCAAACTTTGAACGACAGGTAGATAGAATGGTGCGTCCTACCTGTACCTGTTAATTTGAAAGTCCTACAAGGCCACCTGGATTCAGGAATCCTTGTACCTGTTAACTTGAAAGTCCTACCCTGCACCTGGATTCAGGAATCGGTTGGGGCGCAACCTGGAAGTCACACCGGAGGTGAGATGCAGGACCAGGGGAGCAGCCGTGTGCTCCCCGGCGCGAGACATGTGCTGCCGGCGCGCTTGTTCTAGCTACAAAATGAACAGTAATTGCGTGGTACACACACTCAGATACTTATAATTAGTACAATCCCAAATACAATATGACTGTGCTATACAAGAACATAGTGCATGCATTTTGCAATCGAGTAGGGCATTTTGGAGACCGAGCTACATGGATACTCTAAAATTCAAGGATGTAATGTGTATGTTTATAAAATTTCAGAATCAAATACCTTGAATCACGAGCTACATAAAAAGAAACAAAATCATGGACTTTCAGAATGAATAGTACACATGATAAAAGGCCCCAGATTTGTCTTTTTTGCGTAGCTCTCATTTTAGTGTTTTTGACCTGAAAATCTACACACACACACACACACGTACATTATGTATCTATGTATACGTGTATTTTGTTTAGAATTATTTAAAACTGAAAAGTTTGAATTTCGAGGCTTTCAAATTAAGTCCTCTGTGGAGCTCGGTCTTCATTTGGCATTTTTCGCTACCAAAGGCACTTTCCACCTTCCCTCATCATATACATGCATGCATGTAAAAAATACAAAAATACCTATGCCATCAAAGATTTCATCAAAATTCAAAATGCTTTATATTTCAAACCATCGGTCCGATTCAAAATTCATTTTGAGAGATACGCACACTAAAATAGTTAAATCAGTACAATCTGACCATGTTGTTCTGATCTGTATTTTGAGTATAGTTGTTAAAAAGTATGCAAAATGTTAAATAAAACCACTTGTTTATCTTGGCAAAAGTTATATTCAACATTTTTTTAAACTTTTGTGTACACATGCATCATTTCATTAATTTTGGTATTTCCATCTTTTGCGCTGCGGTCAAATTGTTTGGGCAAGATAGTTGGCTAGTTGCTCAAGTTGTCGTGCTCCAAAAAATTTAAGATAGTAGCTCGTTCGAATTAAGGTTTGGTGTTTCCTATGTTGTTGTCTCGAGAATACGAGTTCATTCACATTATTTTTGTTTGCTTTACAAAACAGAAAAACCATGGATTAATGTATTACAAAAAACAGTAAGTTTAAGTTTTATTAGTTATTTAGTTATATGCATTTTGTACAATATAGGGCCTAATATTTCATTTTGCCCTGGACTGCAAATTTCAGAAGACGGGCCTTGGTCCTACCCGACCACCTAGACCGGAGAATCAAACTTACCTACAGTTGGGCTGGCGCCCGCTCTGCCGTGCGCGTTCATGAGGTCGTGTTAGATGTGAGGTACAGGGCCAGGGCAGGAGCCTTTCATCGTCCTTGCAGGTGTGACGTGTGCTGCAAGCGCTCGTGTGTTCTAGCTAGCCTTGCTGTGCTCTGCGCCCAAGTATTTGGAGCAACAACATATGGTAGAGCACCTTTCGTTCCTTAACATCCATGTAAAATATTTTGAGATAAACGAATACTTTTTGTGTGTTGCACACACTCAAATACTTATTAGTACAACCCCAAATCCGAAATACAATGTATGTGAAGTCAATACAACACAAGATACATATGGACTAGGTGCAGCGTGCAAATTCATCGAGAGGCAATTACAAACCGCTACATGTAACTGATTCATATATTCCTCTTAGTTCCCTATGTAGCGACTTAATTAAAATCAACATATCAGAGAGTACAATACACATATAGTATTCATTGTTTTAAAGACAGAGTATGTCGATCGAACATCAGACGGCTGTGATCTTTTCGATGCTTCGCCTAGTTGAACTGCTACACACATCGTAGCTTGGCTGAGAAAAAACAAGAATGGTTTGAATAAGACAAAGTGTTTGAGGTGAACAGTATGTACTTAAGTAGAACAATAAATTGTTACCATCCATGAGTATGAAACTATATAGTTCACTTGTTATTTATTCCTGCAGACTTCGGTTTTCCGGCACCATGAGACTCCTTATCATGCCCCCTTTGACTGTTGCTTGCTGATGACTGCCCATTCCTATTGGTCGATGATGGGGAATGAGGTCTAGGTTGATCTGCATTCACGCAAGGTCACAGGGAGATGACCAAAGTAACTTTAGCAAACTCATTTTGGACATGGAATGAAACCTAGATAAAAATTGCTGAGAAAAAAAGCAGATGCCACGTAATGTACATATGTTCACTGCAGTCTAGTGTGTTATGCGCCAATTAGTACTCCTTCCGTTTATGTATACAAGGCCATTTAGGTGGTGTTTGGTTCTCTAGTCCTATGACTTTTTCTAGTCCCGGGGACTTTTTGAAAAAGACTCTCCAGGAGGTGCTTCTAAGGACTTTTAGCAAAAAGTCCCAGAAATGTCTCACCCTGTTTGGTTTGCTAGGGACTTTTTCTATTTAACAGGGCGTGCGCGTGCCCCTAGGTCATCAACTAATTAGTTAAACAGTATATAAATTACCAATCCCTCACCTTAGATTTTGCCCCATTCCGATCTCACCATGGGCAGCTCAGAGTGACTAATAGTGAGTTCTACATTGACGGTGCCGCTGTCGTCGGCTACACCCCTTTGCTCGCAGCCGATGGTGTTAGTCGTAGCTTGATCTCCATGTCCTCTCCGCAGGAGGCATGGCGGAGGGGCCAGCCCTGTCTATGTCCGGAGGTGCTCCTAGCGTGCACGCCCTCCAATGGATGCGCTCGTGGCGCACTACCATGGGCATGCGCTGCTGTGTTGGCGACGGCGGTCGGAGATGGCAAACGCTGGCGCACTTCTGGGTGCCACCGAGAAGCAGTGCGGCGTCCCACCATCTGTGCTGCCTATCAAAGTCGTGTGCCCAGTGCATGACCAGTGGCTGATTTTGTCGGTGCCGAAGAAGCACAGCCATGTTGTTAAGGACTTAATTACGTGTAGGCTCACATTCACCCCTGCTCTGGTCATGGTTGATGGCAGTGGTGAGTTCTGAACTTGGGCATGTCCTTGTTATGTTAACGTAAGTGCTATGTATGTCTGGTTAGTGAACTTGGCTGTCAGCTATTTGGTAAATTATATATGTAGTTCCTTTGTTGGTTATGTAACCGCAGGCGTGCATTGAGAACTATGATAATGTCAGTGGTTGTGTTGCAAGGTTCTGTTGTAATATCAAGTGTTGTCCTGGTCGATCCTTATGTACACGCAGGTGAAGTTCACCTTGTACAATACCTTTTTTGTAGGAAACTTTTGTACAGTACCTGAAGCAATAATTTGGCCATACATGTAGTTTAATTTATCATGTTTTTTAAGTTATAATATCTCAGCCATAGAGAGAATATTTTGGCCATACACGTGATTTAATTTATCTGGAAACTTTTCTAGAATTACAAGATCACTTATTTAGGTCAAGTTTGTATGCCTTATACATTAAAAATTCCCTCCTTCATCCAATGCAAAGAGAGCTTTAGAAAATGCAGAACTCAGAAACCTATTTAGTTGGTCCCCTAAAATACCTAGGGTATATATTTATCCCTCTACTCATTACTGCCTCTACTTGTGCGGATGACATGAAATTATTTGAGAACTTATGTGCCTCTTGCATTCTGTAGTAACCAGCGCAAATATATCCTATGGCTATAATTCCATTCCACTCCTGGCCTTCTTAATTTATTCTCTCACACCCCCATCAATGGCCATGTAGAATTCGTTTCCTTTCTGGCTTATTCATTCCATATGCATGGCCTTCTCTCTCCCTTACTTTAATTCCTTTCCTCCGTGGTTCATGGCAATGACTATATTTTCTTTCCTTCATAAGTCATAACTCAGGAAAGGAAGTTATTTCTCTTACTTCTTTTCCTCTCGCTCCTCCTCCTTTTGATTCATTAATAGGCGGCTTATCGGTTTCAACTCAGAAACATATAAAACTTGGTGGAACTTGATCGAAAGGAGCGAGGTGGGACTATTTATAGCAAAACGATCTGTTTTCTATCACATACCATACCATAGCTGAGTTGGGTCCCATGATCTATACGTGATGGCGAGGTTTCGAGTTCGATTGCCCCATGCTCCTATATTTTTTCGTTGCTCCTCCATTGATTTTAGAAAAAATGAGAGGAGGCCTACCTCGGCCCATAATAGTTTGTTCAAATAATGGGCTGGGAACACATATATGGGTCGGTGTATAAGAAAACTATTAAGCCTATGGAGAACTATGAAAGTCTATCTTAATTATCCTTAATATTAGGTAAGATAAAGATAAAGATAAATGGAGTAGCTAGTTAGTTAGTACAGTAGCATGCATGCGATATAGGGGTATTATGCAGTGGTGAGTCAAGTAGGTGTGAAAGTCTCCATCCTTTAATATTAGGTAAAGATAAAGATAAAGATAAATGGAGTAGCTAGTTAGTAAGTACAGTAGCATGCATGCGATATAGGGGTACTATGCTGTGGCGAGTCAAGTAGGTGGGCTTCATAGGGCTCTAGCCTACCCTCCAAAAAAATGTATTATTTTTTTAATACTACTCTTCTTTTCAGGTCAGCCCATTAGCCCGACAGAGGCACCAGCAGAACAGCCCACACGGCCACACCAGAGCAACGAAGCACGCATCGAGGGTTCCAGCCTCCACGCACGCCGCACAATCCACACGCCGACACGCGCATCCGGGCCCCAGACCAAGCGTTCGTCGGCGTTGGGCGGACGGCGGCGGACCATGCAACCGGCCGGGGCGTCGGACTGCCGGAGCACCGCGCCAGCAGCTAAGCGCGCGCGCCTCTCCGACGACAGCGACGAGCCAAGGCGCCAACTGGCCGCGGCCAACCCTAGCTGGTCATCGACCGCCGGCGGCCGGCTGCTGCTCGGTGCCAGACTGCCAAGTGCCAGCCAAGCCTTTAAGTCGGAGAATCGGAGGCGTACTGCTGTTGTTGCTGCTGCCTGCTGCTGAAGGAGTTGAGGCGTTGACGTGTGCTCACTGCTGGCCGGCTGGGTAATTTGAATCAATAATTTCGGTACATTTGTAGTTGCTACTTGTTAGTTCATGTTATCTTAATTAATTTAAGTCCTATTCCTATGCAAATTATTTGCAGATTTGCAGAGATGAAGAGAAAAAATACGAGCATAAACAGTTTTTTTGAAGTAGTTGAAGTACTCCTCGTGCCGAACCTGATCCTATCCCAGCCAGTCCACTGATCCCAGCGAATGTGAACCCAGATCCCCTTTCCCTGGCTGTAGTGACCATAGTTCCTACTTCAACTAATGAGAGACCTGATCCCTCAACTCCAAGCAATGAGAGAAATGACACCACATTTGATGAGAGTACAAACCAACCAAGAATGCCTATACTAGAATTTCATCCAAGTCAAATTATTGCTGATCCAGGACTTAGAATACCAATAGAAGATTATGCCCCTGAAATAAGAAGTGATGTGAGAAGAGCTTATTTGTTGAACAAGCGAAACAAAGCTATTGGGCATAAATTCAAGAAGACAAAAGATGGTAAAATTTGGAGATCCTTTCAGCGTGCGTGGTTTGACAATTTTGATTGGTTGGAATATAGTGTGGATAAGGAGGCTGCGTTTTGCTTTCATTGCTTCCTTTTCAAGAAACCATCCCAAGCCATTAGATTTGGCAATGATGTTTTCACAAAAAATGGGTACACTCGTTGGAAAACAGGTTTAGCTAGTTTTGAAAAGCATGTTGGTGGTCAATCTAGTTACCACAACATTGCTAGGGGAGATTGTGATGATTTCAACAATCAACGAGCAAGTGTGGCTACCAAATTCCGAGTGTACAGCAAAGAGGCTGAGATATCTTATGAAATCCGCCTAACTACACCATTGGATTGTGCAAGGTATCTCATAGCACAAGGTGAAGCTTTTCGTGGGCATGATGAATCCTCCACTTCCATCAACAAGGGCAATTTTAGAGAGTTATTGGACTGGTATAAGGACAAGAAGGAGGATGTGAAGGATGCATTTGACAAGGGGGCTGGAAATGCACAAATGATTTGTTCTGACATCCAAAAGGACCTTGCTACAGCTTGTGCGATGGAGGTAACCAAAGTTATTAAGAATGACATTGGAGATAAGAATTTCTCAATACTTATTGATGAGGCTAGAGATTGTTCAATAAAGGAGCAAATGGCGGTGAGTTTGAGGTAACACATACCATCTTTTAGTGTTTTTATATTGCACTAGTAATGTTTACTAATCTGATTTCGTGATGCACGTAGATTTCTAGATGATCATGGAGTGCTCCAAGAGAGATTCCTTGCCATTAAGCACATCACATATTGCACATCTGCTGGAATTAAAGAAGCTTTAGTTGATGTGTTGGAATATCATGGTTTGTCAATTTCCAGGCTACGTGGTCAGGGTTATGATGGGGCTTCAAATATGAGAGGGGAGTTCAACGGTTTGCAAAAATTGGTTAGAGATGAAGCTCCGTATGCATTCTATGTTCATTGCTTTGCTCACCAGTTACAATTGGTGGTTGTCACCGTTGCTCAATGTTGTCCTGCTATTGCTGATTTCTTCAATTATATTCCCTTGATAGTGACTCAAGTGTGTTCATCTTGTAAAAGGAAAGATGCATTACTTGCCAAACATCAAGATGAATTGTTAGATTTGATGGAGAATGGAAAGATTTCAGCCGGTACCGGGTTGCATCAAGAATCTAACATAACAAGACGAGGAGATACTTGTTGGGGCTCACACCTCAAAACCTTGCTTCGTATATTCACAATGTGGAATGCTGTGGTGGATGTGCTAGGAATTGTTGTGGCTGATGCTCGGGAACACACATGCCAAGGTGGAGCTAGAGGTTCGCTTAAAAACATGGAATGCTTTGAATTTGTGTTCATCATGTTCTTCTTAATAAACTTTATGAGCAACGCAAATCAACTATCCCAAGCTTTGCAAAGGAATAATCAAAAAATTGTTGCGGCCATGCGTTTGATCTTGGATGTGAAAGAAAGCTTGCAGGACATGAGGGACAATGGTTGGGAGCCTTTATTTTGCCAAGCCAAGAACTTTTGTGAAACACATGATATTGATGTGCCAAACATGGATGATCTTGTTGGAACAATGGGCCAATCTGTTCGCACTAAGAAGAAGGTGACTCGGCTTCACTGTTACAAGGTTAGCATATTCAATGTTGCCATTGATGCAACTATCACCGAGATGAATCACCGATTCAATGAAGTTTCCACCGATTTATTGGATTGCATGTCTTGTCTTAATCCAGCAAACAACTTTGCAAAGTTTGACGTTGACAAACTTATTCGTCTTGCTAAAATTTATGATGAGGACTTCACAGAAGCTGACTGGTTGTTGCTAAGAGTACACCTCCCCAGATTCCTTATGAACATTAGGAGAAGTGATGAATTTAATGGATGCCGGGATGTCCACACTTGCTCGTTTGATGGTTGAAACAACGAAACACACAACTTTCCATTTGATATATCGCCTCATTGAGTTGACACTCATTCTTCCTGTAGCAACTTCGTCAGTTGAGCGAATATTTTCAGCAATGAAGATCATCAAGACAGATTTGCGCAACAAACTATCAAATGATTGGCTAAATGATTTAATGGTGTGCTATTGTGAGAAAGAGATATTCAGAAGCACTCACGATGACAAAATCACGATACAATTTCAGAAAATGAGTGATCGGAAAGGACATTTGCCTTATGAGTTTAATGTGATTCCTTAGAGGTATATATGTTAGTGTTACTAGTTTTAATACTTACATGTGCATGACTTATTGTTGTATCACTAACAAGTGTGCTAATTTGGACACATGGCTTGTGGTTGGTGACTTGAGCGAGGGATCTTGGGCATACATCTCTATATTTTGGTGTGAAGCTATTCTATAACTACAATACCAGTAGCAGTACTAACCAATAGTAAGAAGCAACATCTCATTGTCTTTTGTTATTGCTTCTCTCGTACTTTGATGCCTTGCTCTATGAATTGTATGAACCTTTCTGGTGTGTTTAAATGAATATTGCATGCTTTAGTTAGTATTCTGGGAAAGTTTGATTACATTTCGGCAAAAGGACAAGGAGATAATGGTTATTTAGTTGTACAAATTCAAATTTCAGCTCAAAATTTAATATTTTTCAAAAATCCCTAAACAATTAGAGTCAACACTAGATGCTTCCAGTAGTATTCTGTAATATTCTCAGCTCATTTGGATAAAAGAATTACGAGATGATGTTGTTTCTCTTGAAAGGAACGTTTCATTTTTTTCTGCCGTTAACTTTGAGCCCACCCTCTAATTTGGTTCTGGATTCGCCACTGGTACTATGTACTTAGTCAGTGCAATGGTAAGAAGCTCACCCTTCGCCTTTTCATTCTTGTTGTTGGACGCCATAAGCTTAACCGTTTGTGAGGTAGATTGAACTATGATGCCAAATGCTTGGGGAAAATTTTATTCTTATAGAGGCATACGGAGCGGGAATTGTAGAAATTGCATCAATTAGAGCGATCATGACATCTAATGAGAAACTATTACATGTATAATTATTAAAATTAAATTTTGCACGACTTGATTACATTGACTAGGAGTGTATGAACTGCTTTGAGTGAGTGCTAATGTCATTAAATGTTTAATTTGACCCATGGCTTTTGCTTTGACAGGATCTACCTAGTCAATGGAATATGTGTCGACTGCACACGGTCCAGAAAGTGGACAAAAATTATTGGAAGTGAATTAAAATTAATGCTCAGTTCTCTGAACACGATGTACAAACCACATATGAAATATATTTCTAGTCGCAATTGAGACTGGTCACATGTATGTGTTTTTTTAGAATGTCACATGTATGTGTTGTGATCACCTCTTCCATAGATATATCTTTCAACCTATATGTATTAGTAGCTAGAAGAAAGGCACAAAATGACTAATGAAGTTTACATTTCTTTTGCTCTAGCTAGTAAACGGCACGAAATGTACTACTCCCGGTGTGAACATGATATTCTGCAACAAAAGCTGGATCATGTGTAATTTCCTTGACCTTGTCATTCAAATCAGGACAAGTCTTTTGAGAGTTAATGTGGCGGCTCTTTAGCTTTTTTCGATAAAGAGTGGCTTTATTGACTCAAAATATAGCATCGAGGATACAATTATAATGAGCTACACCTGGCCTCTGCATAACTAAGATGCACACAGCCAATACACACAAAGAAGCATGCTAGCAAAGGCCCAAAAAGAAAAATCCCGAAGCATAGAAAGAACGATTGACAGTGTATAGTGACAACCATCATAGCTAGCTAGGTCCTACTATTCAGCACGGACAACTACTGGTATACATTGGGTATAACTATCATGGCACACTTTTCATTGTTTGACTTGCTGATGTATATGCGTACATACAGTATACTTTTCCTTAGTCGGCGCTCGAAGTTGGAGCGGCAGATCATGGTAACACCGCAGTTCTGAGACAGGAAGACGGAGCGGCAAGCATGCGGCCACCTGATCAGCTGGTACCCTTGTGGGCAATCGGCGAGGTCACACCGGTGCGGCAGTCTCTCCTCCAATCGGTTCCCTAGGATGAGGCAGCAAGTTAATGTGTGTGGTGGTGCTATAGCACTCGATCTGCAGATTGAGGCGACCACTGATGGCTCTTGGTTAGGGTTCCTCTCTCTAAATATAGTTCGTACGGTGGGCAGCTCGTTTTGGAGAGGTTGTCGGATGCAACCGAAAGGCTCCTTTGTGAAGTGTGGTCGCTCTCACACCGACAAGCTTGCCTTCGGCATTGAGATGTGATCTACGGATAGCGGCTTGACAGAGAAGGCATGGCTGTGCAGTGACGACGGTGGAATTTCTAGCCAAGCGCCTGTAGTTGTTGGGATCACAGAAGAGTGGTGGCGACAACATACGACAAACCCGATTTGGTGGTGCTTCTTGAGAACATGTTATCGAGCTTCGTGGTGAAACCCCAAGGTCTAACCCTAATGGGTTATATCTAGCAATGATGTTATTGGGTTATTACCGTATTTGAGTCTTTGACACGATATGTTCGAACTTGATCTTCTTGGTGAAAACATAGATTCTGGCCTCTAGTGATTGGATCCAGTGGCAATGGCCCTTGATCATCATTCCTTCTTGAAGGCATTATTGTTGAACACTTGCTGGGCCACACCCTCACCCAACAGCGCCACCACCATAAACACACCTAGTCGGCCCTAGCCAGCATTCCGGCATAGCATGCACCTCCGCGCCCAATGCGCGCTCGCACCACTCCATTGAGCATCACCAGGTGAGCCTTGATGCGCATGAAACGCCCCGCCAGGTCTTTGTTTGCGGCCCTCCAGTGGAGGCGCAGTGAGAGGATGGGAGGGAGAATGGCCTAGAGGCATTTGGAGAGTGTTTTTTTTGGAAAAGGAGGTTAAACCCCCGACATCCGCATCAATCGATGCATATAGTTATCTTTATTAATTATTCAACACTAACTAGAACATATATACATCAAGCCACCCGAAGCTACCACTCACACCTGCAAACTCGATAATGTGGGGTGCTCTCACTCGCCAGATCTAAAACCGGTGTCATAGCTGATCCATCCAGATAACATATTGGAAGCAACTACCGGTGCAGCAGACCTAAAGCATACACCACATGCACACGTTTCGAAAGTTGCCATCATCATCGAACCGCTAACCCATCATTAGGAGAGAGATCCGCATCATCCTTGTCGGTCCGGCTATCCATTGACGCCTAATACGTCTCTAAATTTTTGATTGTTCCATGTTGTTATATTATCAATCTTGGATATTTAATAATCATTTTATATCATTTTTTGGTACTAACCTATTGACATAGTGCCAAGTGACAGTTCCTTTTTTTCCGTGTTTTTTACATCGCAGAAAATCAATATCAGACGGAGTCCAAATGCCATGAAACTTTACGGAGATTTTTTATGGACCAGAAGGAACATGATGGGCCCTGGTTGCACCTGGGGGGAGTCACGAGGAGGGGACAACCCACCAGGGTGCGCCAGGAGGCCCAGGCGCACCCTGGTGGGTTGTGCCCACCTCGGGTGCCCCCGGACCGCCTCTTTGCTCTATAAATACCCCCAAAATACCAGAACCCTAGGGGAGTTTACGAAATATTCATCCAGCCGCCACAGAGTCCAGAACCACAATATCCAATCTAGACACCATCTCAGATGGGGTTCACCACCTCCATTGGTGCCTCTCCAATGATGCGTGAGAAGTTCTTTGTAGACCTTCGGGTCCGTAGTTAGTAGCTAGATGGATTCAACTCTCTCTCTCTCTCTTGATTCTCAATACAATGGTCTCTTGGAGATCCATATGATGTAACTCTTTTTGCGGTGTGTTTGTTGGGATCTGATGAACTTTGAGTTTATGATCAGTCATATCTTTTTATATCCATGAAAGTTATTTGAGTATCCTTGATCTCTTATACGCATATTCTCTTATAGCCTCATATTTCTTCTCCGATATTTGGGTTTTGTTTGGCCAACTTGATCTATTTGTCTTGCAATGGGAAGAGGTGCCCAGTAGTGGGTTTGATCTTACGGTGCTTGATCCCAGTGACAGAAAGGGAACCGACACGTATGTATCGTTGCTACTAAGGATAAAATGATGAGATCTATATCTACGAAATAGATTAAAGGATCTTGTCTACATCATGTCATCGTTCTTATTGCATTACTCTGTTTTTTCATGAACTTAATACACTAGATGCATGCTGGATAGCGGTCAATGTGTGGAGTAATAGTAGTAGATGCAGGCAGGAGTCGGTCTACTAATCTTGGATGTGATGCCTATGTAATGATCATTGCATGGATATCATCATAATTATTTGAGGTTCTATCAATTGCCCAACAGTAATTTGTTTACCCCTCATTTGCTATCTTTCTCGAGAGAAGCCACTAGTGAAACATACGGCCCCCGGGTCTTCTTCCTCATATATTTTCTTGCGATCTACTTTTCCTTTGCATTTTTATTCAGATCTTTTAAACCGAAAATACAAAAATACTTTGCTGCACTTTATTTTATTTATGATCTATTATTTCAATCTATTACAAATTTCTGGCATCGTTACTCGAAAGGGATTGACAACCCCTTTAACACGTCAGGTTGCGAGGTGTTGTTTTTTGTGTGCAGGTGCTGTTTATGTTGTGTTGCTTGGTTCTCCTACTGGTTCGATAACCTTGGTTTCATCACTGAGGGAAATACCTACCTTCGATGTGCTACATCATCCCCTCCTCTTTGGGGAAATACCGATGTAGTCCTAGCAGACAGGAGTTTTCTGGTGCTAGTCAGGGAGCAATCAAAAGGAATTTCTCGCGCCGTTGTTGGGGAGGATCTTCTACATAACCAGGTTCCTAATCAGAAATCTCATCTCCTCGCAATTTACATCATTTCTCATTTTCCTCTCGTTTTCCTCTTCCCCACTTCACAAAATTTGTCGTTTTATTCACCTCTCTTTGTCTTTTGCCGTTTTCTTGCCAGATCTATTTTTGTGTGTTTTCTTGTTTGCGTAGTCATGATGCCTCAAAGAAAATATTATGATGTTCCTTACCCAAATATTTGCTTGAAATTGAGAGAATTACTAGGGAATATATGACTACACAATTTGAGCACAATAAGTATTTTACTGAAGAACTTAAGGAGCACTTTGTTGTGCTGGATGCTATCACAAAAAAAACTTGATGATATTAGTAGAGAAGTTTGCAATCTTCAATCTAAGTATGCTTTTGCTAAAAGTTTGCTAGGAAAAATATCCGATGCACAAGCTACTCTATTAAATCAAATGGCTGCCAAACCAATCTCATTAGAGGATAAAAGTGATGAAGATCTTAAAATGATTGGTGTTTCATCTATTGATTCCTTGTTTAGTAAAGATAATATTGATGAAAAAGGGACTGGAGAAGATTCAACTTTAGGTAGAAGGTGTCCCAATATTTCGGAGGGTAAAAATCTTGTTGAGAAAATTGATGAAAGTGGGTTTGGAGAGGTCAAAACATTAGCTAGTGATGTACCCACTCTTTTGGATTACAAATACTTTAATTATGATAGTTTCTCTTTGACTGATTGTATTTCTTTGTTGCAATCCATGATAAATTCACCCCATGCTTATGAACAAAATAAGGCTTTTACTAAACATATTGTTGATGCTATGATGAAAGCTCTTGAAGAAAAATTGGAATTGCAAGTTTCAATCCCTGGAAAATTTCATGATGAGTGGGAACCTACTATAAAAGTCAAGATTAAAAACTATGAGTGTTTTGCTTTGTGTGACTTGGGTGCTAGTGTTTCTACAATTCCGAAATCTTTATGTGATGTGATTGGTCTTATTAATCTTGAAGAATGTTCTTTGAATTTGCACTTGGCAGATTCTACTATTAAAAAGCCTATGGGAAGAATTAATGATGTTCTTATTCTTGCAAATAGAAATTATGTGCCCATAGATTTTATTGTTCTTGATATTGTTTGCAATCCCTCTTGTCCAATTATTCTTGGTAGACCGTTTTTACGCACTATCAGTGCCGTGATTGATTTGAAAGAAGGCAATATTAAGTTTCAGTTTCCTTTGAGGAAGGGTATGGAACACTTCCCTAGAACTAGAATTAAGCCACCTTATGAATCAATCATGAGGGCATCTTATGGATCTCGAACCAAAGATGACAAAACTTAGATCCTTGCTTTATGCCTAGCTAAGGGCCTAAAACTATAGCGCTTGTCTGGAGGCAACCCAATGAATAAATTTTCTTTTTTCTTTTTGCTTTCTGTTCTTGAGTGTTTACACAAATATGCTACTATTATGATTGTGTTATTTATGTTTTAATTAGTGTTTGTGCCAAGTAAAGCCTTTAGGATCTTCCTGGGTGATAATTGTTTGATATTGCTGAAAAAACAGAAACTTTTACGCTCAAGGAATTAATTGTAATTTTTTACCAGGGAGCGATAAAATATCCATTCTACTTGAAGTATATCAATATACAAATTTCTCAGGTCGTCCTAATTTTTCAGAACTTTTGGAGTTACAGAAGTATTCGATATAGTCAGATTGCTACACACTATTCTATTTTGACAGATTCTGTTTTCTTTGTGTTGTTTGCTTATTTTGATGGCTCTATGGTTTTGTTTGATGATTTTTTGCCATAGAAAAGTTGGATACAGTATATATAATACAAGAACAAAATATGAATTTGTTTGATACAACACGTATAGTAGTGGTTTATTATTCTTATACTAACGGGATCTCATGAAGGTTTTGTTGAGTTTTGTGTGATTGAAGTTTTCAAGTTTTGCATTATCTTACGATGGATGAAGGAAGGATGGAAGAGCCTAATCTTGGGGATGCCCCGGCATCCCAAGCTATTATCAAAAAATGAGCAACCAACTAAGCTTGGGGATGCCCCCCGAGTGGCATCCCCTCTTTCTTCCAACAACTATCGGTATTTTACTCGAGACTATATTTTTATTCTTCACATGATATGTGTTTTGCTTGGAGTGTCTTGTATGATATGAGTCTTTGCTTGTTTTATTTTGTGTTTTAAGTCATCAATCCTTGCTGAACACTCCTATTTGAGAGAGCCAAAGTTATGTCATGACTTATTATAATTGCTCTTTGTGCTTCACTTAAATCTTTTATGAGCTAGGACTTTCTCTATTGCTTCACTTATATCTTTTTGAGCATGGTGTGCTTTAGTATTTTTGATGAAATTCTCTCTTGCTTCACTTAGATTTATTTGAGAGTTAGTAAAATTTTGAAGAAATTCTCTCTTGCTTCACTTAAATTATTTTGAGAGAAAGAAAATTTGTTATGCTCATGATCTTCACTTATTGTTTGATCTTATGAAAAGAAACACATGAAAATTAGTCCCAAAGTGAAAGATATCCAAGAAGGATAAATAAAAGAAATATGTCATGAAGATCATTGGACACAATAAAGTTGATTCTTAGTAATAGTTTTGAGATATTATGATGTGATATGTGAGTTATGTTGATGAGTAATTATGCTTTAGTAAGAATATTGGTGTTAAGGTTTGTGATTCCGAAGCATGCACGTATAGTCTCTCATTATGCTATGATGTTGGAGCATGATTTATTTTTGATTGTCTTCCTTATAAGTGGTGGTCGGGGACGAGCGATGGTTTTTCCTACCAATCTATCCCCCTAGGGGCATTCATAGTAGTACTTTTCTTAGAGGGCTAATAAACTTTTGCAATAAGTATATGTGTTCTTTATGACTAATGTGAGTCCATGGATTATACGCACTCTTACTTTTTCGCAATTTGCTAGCCTCTACGGTACCGTGCATTGCCCTTTCTCACATTGAGACGTGGTGCAAATTTCGCAGGTGCACCCAAACCCCGTGATATGACACGCTCTATCACACATAGGCCTTATTAAATCTTCCTCAAAACAGCCACCATACCTATCAATTATGGCTTTTCCATGGCCATTCCGAGATATATTGCCATGCAACTTCCACCGCTTCCATTTGATGACTTGAGCATTCACTGTCATATTGCTTTGCATGATCATATAGCTGACATAGTAGTTGTGGCTCAGCCACTATTCATCATTTTTCATACATGTTATGCTAGATCATTGCACATCCTGGTACATGCCAGAGGCATTTATATAGAGTCATACTTTGTCATAGGTATCGAGTTATAAGTTTTATTTCTTGTGAGTTATAAGTAAATAGAAGTATGATGATCATCATTATTCATTTTTAGAGCAGCGCCCTAGTGAGGAAATGATGATGGAGACTATGATTACCCCAAGTCGGGATGAGACTCCGGACAATGAAAGAAAAGAAAAGAAAGAAAAAATAATAATAAACAGAGATAGAAGGGGCATTGTTTGTATCCTTTACAACACTTGTGCTTCAAAGTAGAACCTTGTTTTTTATATGGAGAGTCTCCTATCACTACAAGGAAAATGCTAATTAGTGGCGCACCTGTTTTGGCCATTAATGGCGCACTACAGGTGCGCCACTATCATCACACCACTAGTAACTAATACTAATGGCGCCCCCTAGTGCGCCACTAGTATACCAGACAATAGTGGTGCACCAAGGAGTGCGCCATTAGTATGTCAAACGGTGCGCCATTACTATGCCTCCCAGGGGGGCATATTTACCTTGTGCTCTGGGTTACTAATGGCGCACTTCTAGTTAGTGCGCCACTAGTGTGTTTATTGTAGTGCGCCACTAAAGTGCAGTGTGGTGCGCCACTAGTATGAATATTAGGAATTTTTTTCTTTTCTGATATTTGCACACGTTACAAAATATATTACTGCACAGAATATACACAGCACAACATATAAACAACATATTCATCGAATACAATAGAAGATTAGTCTTGGAATACAATTCATCATATTAGTCTCCGAATTCAAAAGACCGAATAAAGTTAGAACATTACAAGTCTCGAGACCGCGAGTAGCGAGTTTGTCTTCACATTACAAGTCGATATCGATCATCTAAACTACCATCACATAGAAGAGAGCTGCGGTCATCACAATGAGCATCATCGCGATGAAACTGGTGTTCATCCGGTTCCTCCTCCGCTCCCTCCTCTCTCCCGCTAGATAGCGCGCGTATCTAGCTTCCGCCTCCGCCCTAGTGGTGTACCCTTTGTAACTGTTACCGCTGAAATGGTGAATCTGTCTCCGACACTCCTCTCAGTCATCGTAGACTCCGAGAACCTTACCCTTGTACACGACATACGACGACATCTCTATGCACTAGCCAAACAAAACGTTAGTAGCAATTCACAGACAATACATAAGCAATATATAAGTATGCAACAAAAGGATCGGAAGAGAAAAGCAACACATTAATAGCACGATTCATGGTCTTACTAATAAATAGCATCGATTACATATAAGTTGAACGACTGTCCAAACCAAAGAGACATACAAGTTCATTAAAGTTTAATTACAA
The DNA here is from genome assembly GCF_018294505.1 of Triticum aestivum. Lineage (NCBI taxonomy): Eukaryota > Viridiplantae > Streptophyta > Magnoliopsida > Poales > Poaceae > Triticum > Triticum aestivum. The sequence goes on along the minus strand of NC_057812.1, from coordinate 719,120,003 downwards.
CATGAGCTAATCGATATTTCAGAACTACATAGCATCACTACTTTCGACTCGACTCAGGGACCGGAGCATGGATCAAGCCGCCGTCTGTCGTGATGGTCATGAAATCACGGGTGTTGTCAGCCTGCATTTGTAGCGTTGTTTCTATCTCACTGTTGGACGGTTGATATCTGAGATAGAACTTCCCTGAGGTATGAAGGACATCTTGATGGATGATTTCCGCAAACTCCGACTGGATGCGAAAGAATTCTTGTCTGATGTCCACGTCCTGGATTGCCGACAAGCTTGCGGCCCAATCTTTGAGATTATTTGGTAGCAGAAGGTGATTATGGTCCCGTACGATAGCCGGCATGTGATGGAGGGCGTAGTAGGCATCCTTCTGACCGCCAGGCGGCTACTTGACGCAGGGGAATGTCGTATTGTGGGGGAACACGTGCTTGTCGTACCTATGAATTGGCCTGCTGAAGGTGCCTCCAGATCTGGCGTAGCCGGGGAGAACATCATCAAGAACTTTCTTGATATTTGTGTAGCCTTTCTTCGACTGACGGTCCGAGTCGAAATCCGTGGCCATGGAATATTTCGGTCTTAAGAGGATGAGTGTGCAATGTGTGTCACTGCACAAAACACGGAATGCTAGACAAAAAAGAACGATCGAAATCTAAGAAATCATATGTTACGGGGCAGTGAGGGGATGACTTACTCGGGAAAGTAAGGCACGAGGAAGTTATCCTTATCTGGGTTTGCCAGAATGACGCCTTCGAGGTATGAACTCGCGACTTGCCGGTCCTCAGCACTGCCCAAGATCTTGGCACGCATGTAGAAGGGGTCGACTATCACGATGTCTGGGGTCTTGTCTCTAATCATTAGCATCTCCATACTCAGAGAAAATAGCCGAACGAAGGTGCAGTGCAGCGGATGAAGGTTAAACACAGTGAAGATGTCATCAAACCGCATGACGATCATACCCCCGATGGCGCTATCCACAAAGCCCTTGCCCTCTGGCACCTTGGCCACGAAAACCGGGTATGCCACATCATTCTCTCGGAGACGCGCTTCTCCAAAGAAAGAACACTGTCATGCAGACTCCGCATAGCACCAGTTTCAGCATTGAGTAGATTAGTCGGTAGCATCGGCCTACCCGCCACATGCACCCTCCTCGAGATATCCTTAGGTGAAGGTGGCCCGTCCTGAGCACGGATCGTACTCGGTGCCAGCTGGCTCGCACCCTCATTACTCTTTCTTTTCTTCCCCTCTTCTTCTGCTATAATGGGATTGAGTTCTGCTCACAGACAACCTTCTTGAGTGTGTTGGGGCTGATAATATTTTGCACCTTGGCTATCTGAGGCTCGGTGAAGGCGGCAGCTGGAGGCGTCTCCTGAGAACTGAACGCCATACGATGCCTGTTGCAACTGGGTTTCTCCGCGGTACCAGCTAGATCGTCTTTTGCAGGGTTGGGTTCTTGAGAAGGCCCCAAGAATTTTTCACCATACCCATGTTCGTTGAAGTACTTATCGACCCTGGTAAATGTACCTCCGTCGTTGTCGTCGTCGTCCGGATCCTGTGCCATATGCATGTCCAGATCATGTGCCATATGCATGTCCGGCATGTCCGGTAGCGTTATGGGGGTCTTGCCATGGCTTGGTGCCGGCACGACTAGCTGTGTTGTCTGTGGGGTGGTGTCCCCCGCCCCCAAACGAATCTGGCTCTTCGGCCAAAGCATGGGCCAGCTTATGCAGGCAATGAGGGTCATCACATCATCTTCGTCAGCCCCATGGGGTCGATACGGAGGTAACAAGTCATCAAAGCCCGGCAGCACCCGAACCAGTTGAACCCTATAAACGGTGGGTGGCATCTGATTACCGTGGAACGCGCGGGTGCCCGGTTGAACGATTCTGCCCTTGGCGACATCGACCAACTCATCGTTCATGAAGTGCATGAGAGTGCACGGAACATCGGCGGCGCCCTGCGAAAACATGTAGGGCGTCAGGGATGCCCAGTCAAAGGTAAGGAGATGAACTCATCGGTCGAGAGGCTTAATTAGTTACCGTGATGGCGTCGAGCTGGGCTAATGTCGAGGCACCGCCAACGGCGGGCGTGCAACTAACGAAGGGTCCGCTTGCTGCCGAGGTGCTGGCCGGCATATTCTTCCCACACTCGGGTTCATTAAGCTACAATGCCGGCGCCGCCGCGGGAGACACTAATGCCGCCTCCGCCGGAGACACCAATGGCGCCACCGGCGCGTTGCGCGAGTTGCTGCTCGTGAAGCTAGGAATCGAGGGCGGCCCCTGTTGGCCGCCCGCAATCCACTCCTGCAGCCCAGAAACCAAGGTAGGCATAATGGCGGTGATCGTCGCTCCCAGTTGGTCTCGCACTTGCTCTTCGACGATCTCCGTAATGCACGCCACTTGTGCCTTGAGTTGTTGAACCTCGCGCTCCTGGCTTTCCAAGCTGGTCTTTCTCTCCTTTCGCCCAGTGGTATAGTACTCCGACCATTTCGTGGACAAGCCTTTACCGGCCACATGACCAGCTGACGACGGCTTACTGAGCTTATCCTTGTTTTTCATTACGTTCAACGCCCTATTTAAAGGGGTGTCGAAAGGGGAGCTCTGAGACGACCCCGCGCTACTGCTTTTAGTGTCCTACGGAAGGAACATGAACCATTTAGAAAATTGGCTTCATTAATTAGAATGCAACCATATGGAGCTAATTACGCGGGGGTGTATTCCTTACCAGAACACGCTCAAGCACCTTGGTCTTCGGATCCGCGGTAAGATCCTTGGTTACCGGCTCCACCTTGTACCGGGCCCTGACATAGTTCCTGGTCTGCTTGTCACGGTATTTCTCGAAGAGGGGTCGTAGGCCTTGCTCGGAACGCTCCTCGTCCTCCTTGTCCCATATAGGTTCCGCCACTCTATAACCGCCGGGACTGAGTTTGTGGAGCCCTAAGTTCAAGTCCCTCATCTCTTTCCCCCACTGACTTGATTCCACGGTTGCGTCGCTCTCGCACTTGATCTTGAACTCCAGGTAGTCATCTTCGATGATCGAAGGATGTTTCTCCTTGATCTTCTCATAACTGTCACCTTTTTCAATCATTCTCTTCACCGCGGCTCTCCAAGTAGCCAGGGCCGTGCTCATCTTCGTGAGGGCGGCACTGTTCACTTTATTCCCTGTGAGGCTTGTGTTTGCGAAGTCACTGGGGAACTTGTATCGTTCGTGCAGCTTCATGAAGAGGAGGTTGCACAAATTCCCTCGGTCACGATGCCTTAGGTTCTCGGTGTTGATTGAGACGGTGCTCTCGAGAATGCACCCGAGCTGTCCCGCGTACCCCTTGACTATTTCTTTGGGCACCGTTCAATGCCCCTCGGAGGACACTTCAGTAAATTCCTCCTTGACGGTGCCGAGCATGCTCGGGTGCCGGTCCTTCCGTTGCCTCCTCAGTTGGCTGCCATCTGTGTGTGCGCTGCCATCATCAGTGGTGGCATCCTCGGTGGTACCATCAGTGGTGTCATCCCCGACGCCACTAGGGGTTGTATAGTCAGGATCGGTGTCTTCCGCTGCGTCCTCATAGCGGTGAGGTTCTTGCTCCATCTCTTGGGACAGCTCCCAAAATGTCTTGCCCGAACCGCCGGCCTCATCATTGTGGGCCATGTTTCGCTCTAAATAGGAAAAAAGTTTGGTCAAAAAGTTGGTTATTGTCAAGGAACAAGATCATGGTCTCATCATTTAGGATTTGTTGACACCGAGGCATCCTAAAAGCTAAGATTTTATCATTTAGGGTTTGTCGACACCGAGGCACCCTAAAAGCCTAAGCTTTCATCATTTAGGTTTTTATCGACACCGAGGCACCCTAAAAGCCAAGGTTTTATCATTTAGGGGATTGTCGACGCTGAGGCACCCTAAATGCTAAGTTAAGTTTTCATCATTTTGGGTTTATCGATGCCGAGGCACCCTAGGTTGACTGATATATATGGGTATCTTCTAATAATATACCCTATCAAGAAAAGGGAAGGAGAATTCTAAGTTGGGCCTAATCACTTGGCTCCATTGTCACCTATGGTTTAATGCAGCAAGAATAAAGGGGCAGTTGATCCTACTTAATTAAGTACTAAGATACCCCGACCCATGCATTAGTCACAAGTACCCCATATGTCCTATTTTTAGCAAAGTCATGCTAAAATTCACGGAAAAATTCAGCATGACCTTTGCTGAAAATAGGACATATGGAGTACCCGAATTTGCCGGAACGGAAATTAATCGACATTCCGGCAAACTCAAGGGCCTCTCGGGGTACAGCAGCAACATCACAAGTTGACAAAATTTCCAAGTAGTACAGCATCATCATCACAAGTAGTACCAATGAACATATAGTCCAGCACATTCTGAATTTGTTTGTCAAAGTGTTAGTAAGCATCACCCCCACAATGTGCATCCCTTGATTTCCTTCTCACCAGCAAACCACACTAATGCTCTAACTAGTGTACATAATCCATTCACCATGATCACATTTTCTTTTCTTTATATAGAAGCCTTTCACTATAACTATCTGATCCTAGCAAAGACATGCATTACACATAACCACTCCGACCAAACCTGCAGAAGTGCAATAACTAAAAATCCAGATCAGTTACATTGAATATAAGCACTTGGATGTTCAGGTAAAAGTAGCACTAAGAGGCAATGGAAACACAGAAGCAATTGACAGAGCCTATATAAAACCTAGAGATAATTTACCAATTTATTATACATGTAACTGAACCTAGAGCACCCATAAACTAGCACAAGAAGGCTTGCTTCCTATGCACGTGTGCACCAAACCTACATAACTAGTGGACCAACTCTCTGTCTATTACAAGAACTACAACTAGGAAGCTAGCACCAGATGCACTTGGGGATATACTAGTTATGCACTTCACATCCAGATGGCAATTACCTAGTATTATAAGCTAAAATTACCTAGTAAGTGCTCAATCAATAAGGTACAAGGTAAACTGAATTGACTTTCCAAATTGAGAAGCGCAGACAGAGCATAAGCAAAGAGGTCAACTGCTAATATCTATTCAATGCAAATAGTAGACATCTGAGTTCTCGTGCTCATATTGGAACATCCAGAACACCAAAGGCATCTTCAAAGTGAAAATTCTTACCCCTACACAACTATTCGGCATAATCAGAATTTAAAAGTAACATTCTTCAATATAGATCATGGGTGCTCGGGGGAAAGTAGCACAAACAGACAATGCAAACAACCAATCAACTAGTGAAGCCAATCAAGAACCTAGAGATATAGCTAGCAAACTGAGAAGCACAGGCAGAGCAAAAGCGAAAAGGTTACATGTTCACTGCGAAATAATAGATGCGCGAGTTCCAGTGCCCATATATGAAAAATCTAGAGCAGCAAAGTGCATCATCATCAAAGTGAAACTCTTAAGCCCTACATAATTATGCAACCTTGATCACAAATGACATTACTGGATTTAGATCTATTGCAGTAAATATAAGGACTTGGATGCTCATATTTAAAGTAAAGTGCACGAGCAGGCAATGCAAACACACAATCAATTGGTGAAAACCATCGACAACCTTGGGACAAATCCGGTGCATCAAACCTAGATAATCAATGGACCAATTCTAAGTATGTATCAAGAACTCTAGCTAGAAAGTTAGCAACAGTTGAAATTGGGGATATACTAATCATGAACAATCTCTCCTGGTCGGTCCAACTCAGAAATCACACCATTGTTCACATCGCATGGGCAGTCCCTGTAGCAACAAAAGCTAAGTTTAGACATATCCAACCGATCTCCTAAGCCCCGACCCCTACAAACATTAGACTAAACCCAACTGTGGCAGAAGGTGGATCCATATTTTAAGGAATCGAGCGAGGCAAGGGAGGCAGAATCTACACCTTGGCGCGGGCCTTCAGCTTGAGGGCGGAGGGTTACGGCGCGGTGCAGGGCCCCTCTGTGGCGATCTTGAAGAACAAGAACAACCAAATTAGTTGGGATCCGGCTTAGATTAGATAAGCAAGAAGGAGAAGGGGACGAACTTGGGTACCTGCGCTGTCCTGCGGTGGTTGAGGAGTTGGATCCGGCAGCGGAGCCCAAGGGGGTCGTCAGAATGGCGCATGTGGCAGCGCCAGAGACGAGGCCCTGGTGGCGCGGCGACGACGACGGCGAGGAGGCGGGGCGAGAAGGAGACGAAGCGAAGCAGCTTGTTAAGGAAGGGGCAGGGGGTCATCGGCGGCGAGGTGGAGCGGGGGTGGGTTCGGGGTGAAGGGGAGGATGAGGAGAGGGAGGCGGCGGGGGCGCGGGGGCGGCGGCGCACGTAGGGGCGTCCGCGCAGTGGGTCGGGGCAGCGGCGCGCAGTGGGGGGGGGGGCTGAGAGAGATGTGAGATTGGGGATCGGGGATTGGGGATTTTAGTCAGGGGAGGGATAGCAATGGCGCACCACCTAGCGGTGCGCCATTAGTAACTTTTTTGGATAGCAATGGCGCACCACCTAGCGGTGCGCCATTAGTAATTTTTTTAGGATAGGAATGGCGCACCACCTAGCGGTGCGCCATTAGTAATTTTTTTTGGATTTTTAGTTTCATTCATTTGTGAATTGGTAAACCATTTATGAATATGAAAAAATATCATCAAATTTGATAAAATATTCATGAATTCAAAAAGTGCCCATGAAATTTAAGCAGGAAAAGGAACACTGAAAAATAAAATACAAGACTAAATAAAAATAAAAAATTGTATATCAATGGCACACCTCATTCGGGTGCGCCATAAATACCTTCATAGCAATGGCGCACCCTCCCCTGGTGCGCTGTTACTAACTGTTTTTTTGGATTTTTAGTTGCATCTAATAATTTTTTAGAAAATGATGATCAAATTTGAAAACATTTATGAATGTGGAAAAATATCATCAGATTTCAAAACATTTATGAATATGAAAAATATGAATATGAAAACATTTATGAATATGAACAAATATCATCAAATTTTTTATTTGATTTTTTTGGATTTTTAGTTGCATCTAATAATTTTTTAGAAAACATTGATGAATATGAAAAAATATCATCAGATTTCAAAATATTGATGAATTCAAAAAGTGCTGCCCATTTCCATATGTCGAAATACAATCGAGAAATGAAGACTACGATTTAAATACAATCGATCTTAGCTAGCTATCTTTTCACAATCTTCTTGCCCTTCTTTTTCGCAAATGGAGTTTTTTTGTTGAACGGACGTCCTTTAGGTAGGGTGATCCTGCTTCTTCTTGTGGTGTATGGCACTTCATCGTCGTCGTCATGTTCCATATTTGGGTCACCATACTTGTCGAAGTCTTGCTCATTGGCGACTCCATCCATTCCGATGATCTTCTGTTTGCCACTCCTCACGAGAACACGACTGGGCTTTGACGGGTCGGTAATGAAGAAGCATTGGTCCACTTGGGAAGCCAGTACCCATGGCTCATTTTTCACGGTGATGTTTGCGCCCGCGGTCTTGGATTTGGCTTCGGGTATAACCATGGTGGTGAAATACCGGTCTTCTTTTAGGACGCTCTTGGCCCATCTGACACGGAACATCGGGACCTTCTCTCCAGCGTAGCTCAACTCCCAGATCTCCTCGATCCTTCCATAGTATATGTCCTTGTCGTTACCGGTGTAGGATTCCATCGTTACCCCGGAGTTCTGATAACCATCGCTCTTCATGTCCTTGTCCTCGGTGTAGAATGTGTGACCGTTGATATCGTACGCCTCATAAGTCATCAGGTTGTGCTCGGCGCCCTGTGACAAGGCCAATATGAGTTTTTCTTCTGTGGAAGAATCCTCATGTAAAGGGTACGACAGAAGCTTCTCCTTGAACCAACGCATGAAACATGAGTTGTGCTCTTTGATTATATCTCCGTCCGTCCTCTGTTGGCCTCGGTCATTGTACGTCTTCTCAACAAAGGTTTTGTGCTCTACCACCCAAGGATCGACCACGTCTATGTGTTGTAGCGTGACTAGGTTTTCTCTTTCAAAAAGTCGGCGAGTCGACCCTCGAAGTCGACATGCATTTAGCGGCGACCATCGTGCTGACCCCATCCAGTGAGCCTGCCGAGGTGCCTGTTGACGGGCAGACCAACGGGGTTCTCGATGCCTAGATAATTCATGCAGTAGGAGATGCACTCTTTGGTCAGAAAGCCCCTGGCTATGCTTCCCTGTAGACGTGACATGTTGCGAACGTATCCTTTGATGACACCATTCATCCTTTCGAACGGGCATCATGTTGTGCAGGAACGTCGGCTCAAGCTGGATGATATCCTCCACGATTTGGACCGGCAGATGCACCATAACATCGAAGAATGCGGGCAGGAAGTACATCTCAAGCTCGCATAGTATCACCATGATCTCTTCCTATAGCCTTCCGAGTTGCCTCACGCCAACCGACTTCCGAGAGATGACGTCGAAAAAGTTGCATAGGCCAAATAGCGTTTCACGGACGTGCGCGTCCATAATCCCATGGATTGCAACTGCAAGTATCTGCATCATCAGCACATGACAGTCGTGAGACTTCATCCCGCTGAACTTCTGCTTCGCTAAGTCTAGGTATCTGCTTATCTTCCCCGCGTAACCGTAAGGAAGTTTTACTCCTACGAGGCAGGTGAAAAACTGCTCGATCTCCTCCTGACATAGAGTGAAGCATGCGGGAGGGTAGTCATTTCCTTTCTTCTTGGACTTTTTGCCTTTGCGACGACTTTCCGTGTCCTGCTTTGCCTCATCATCATCATCATTACCGTGAAGCTCCTCCCTGATGCCCATTGATTTCAAGTATGCCCTTGCTTTCGGCCCATCTTTGGTCCTCTCTGGCATGTTGAGTAGGGTACCAAGAAGACTCTCGCACACGTTCTTCGTGATATGCATGACATCAAGGCTATGAGGCACACGGAGGATCTTCTAGTATGGCAAGTCCCAGAAAACAGACCTCGTTTTCCATACCTTCAGCAGCGGCTCTGGCGCCTTTCACTTCTTTCCCGGCTCCGAGCACTTTTTCCAATTTTTAAATAGCTCGTCTATTTCCTCGCCGCTCCTCGCACGCGGGCGTCTTTGGGGTTCGGTTTCACCATCGAACAGATCTTTGTGTTTTCTCCATGGGTCATCATCGCGAAGCCACCTTTGATGTCCCATTGAGGTAGTCCTGGATTAGGGGGTCTCCGGACAGCCGGACTATATCTTTCGGCCGGACTGTTAGACTATGAAGATACAAGATTGAAAACTTCGTCTCGTGTCCGGATGGGACTCTACTTGGCATGGAAGGCAAGCTAGGCAATGCGGATATGTATATCTCCTCCTTTGTAACCGACCTTGTGTAACCCTAGCCCTTTCCGGTGTCTATATAAACCAGAGGGTTTTAGTCCGTAGGACAACATACAATCATACCATAGGCTAGCTTCTAGGGTTTAGCCTCTCTGATCTCGTGGTAGATCTACTCTTGTACTACCCATATCATCAATATTAATCAAGCAGGACGTAGGGTTTTACCTCCATCAAGAGGGCCTGAACCTGGGTAAAACTTCGTGTCCCCTGCCTCCTGTTACCATCCGCCTAGACGCACAGTTCGGGACCCCCTACCCGAGATCTGCCGGTTTTGACACCGACATTGGTGCTTTCATTGAGAGTTCCTCTGTGTCGTTGCCGTTAGGCTTGATGGCTCCTACTATCATCGATAGCGATGCAGTCCAGGGTGGGACTTTCCTCCCCAGACATTTCTTTGTGTTCGACGGCTTTGCACTGCTGGCCAATTCGCTTGGCCATCTGGAGCAGATTGAGAGCTACGCCCCTCGCCACCAGGTCAGGTTTGGAAGCTTAAACTACACGGCCGATGTCCATGGAGAATTGATCTTCGACGGATTCGAGCCTCCGCCTTGTGCGTCACGCGGTCACGATGAGTATGATTTAGCTCTACCATCAGACAGTTTTCAGGAGATCGCACTGGCAGCCGCTCCGACCCTCAATTCGGAGCCAGTTGCGCCGTCCATGGACGGGTGGATGGAACCCGCTACGGAGGCCTTACCCTTAGCGGCGATCGAGACGAACATCCACCTTACCTTGCAAGAGAGTCGTATTGTTAAACTGCCGGATCTTTCTCCGGCAACGATCTCCGAACCGCCTGCTCCTGTTCCTATCGAATCCGATTGGGCGCCGATCATGGAGTTTACCTCAACGGATATCTTTCAGCACTCGCCCTTCGGCGATATACTGAACTCATTAAGGTATCTCTCCTTGTCAGGAGGATCCTGGCCGAACTATGTTCGGCAGGACTGGGATGCGGACGACGAAGAAATTTGCGGCCCACCCACCACCCACTTAGTAGCCACTGTCGATGACTTAACCGACATGCTCGACTTCGACTCTAAAGACATCGACGGTATGGACGACGATGCGGGAGACAAAGAGGAACCAATGCCCACAGGGCACTGGACAACCACCTCATCATACGATATATATACATGGTGGATACACCCAAAGAAGGCAATGGCAACGAGACAGCGGAGGATGACCCCTCCAAGAAGCAAGCCAAGCGCCGACGTCAGTGGCGCCGCTCTAAGTCCCGCCAAAGAAAAAGTGGTGATACCGGCACAGGAGGTAATAACACTCCGGATAGTGCCGAAGACAACAACAACCTCCTCCAGCAAGAGTTAGAGCAGGAGGATGGAGGAGCCAGCCCTCATGAGAGAGCGGCAGATGGAGAAGCGGAGGATCATAATTACATGCCCCCCTCCAAAGACGAGGCAAGCCTCGGCGATGACGAATTCGCCGTGCCAGAGGATCCTGTCGAACAAGAGAGCTTCAAGCGCCGACTTATGGCCACGGCAAATAGCCTTAAGAAAAAGCAGCAGGAGCTTCAAGCTGATCAAGATCTGCTAGCTGACAGATGGACTGAAGTCCTCGCGGCCGAGGAATATAAACTCGAGCGCCCCTCCAAGAGTTGCCCAAAATGCAGGTTGCTGCCTCGACTGGAGGAAGAAGCGTATGACGCGGCTGATCGGCCACCTCATGGCTGTGATAGAGAGGCATTCCAGCCAAAAGCTCAGCCGGCACCCCAATGCCATTCAAATAAAAAATCATGGGGAAACACACCAGACCTGCGAGATGTATTGGAGGACAAAGCAAAACATGCAAGATCGATCTACGGATCACGAGGGCGCGCCACTATGCGAGACGATAAACGTCACGCCGGATACAGTAAAAGTAAATCCGGTCGGGCTGAACACAGCAGGCAAGACCCATTCGAGCTACGTCGCGATATAGCCCAATACAGAGGCACCGCACACCCCTTATGCTTCACAGACGAAGTAATGGATCATCAAATCCCAGAAGCTTTCAAACCTGTAAACATTGAATCATACGACGGCACAACAGATCCTGCGGTTTGGATCGAGGATTACCTCCTCCACATCCACATGGCCCGCAGTGATGACTTACACACCATCAAATACCTCCCACTAAAGCTCAAAGGACCAGCGCGGCATTGGCTTAACAGCCTGCCAGCAGAGTCCATTAGCTGTTGGGAAGATCTGGAAGCCGCATTCCTCGACAACTTTCAGGGCACTTATGTGCGACCACCAGATGGCGATGACTTGAGACACATAATTCAGCAGCCAGAAGAATCGGCCAGGCAATTCTAGACTCGGTTCCTAACAAAGAAAAATCAAATCGTCGACTGTCCGGATGCAGAGGCCCTAGCAGCTTTCAAACACAACATCCGCGACGAGTGGCTAGCCCGGCACCTTGGTCAGGAAAAGCCAAAATCTATGGCAGCCCTCACGACACTCATGACCCGCTTTTGTGCGGGAGAAGACAGCTAGGTGGCTCGCAGTAACAATATGTCAAAGAACCATGGTACTTCGGATACCAAGGATGGCAATAGCAGGTCACGTCGCAACAAACATAAGCGCCACATTAATAGCGATAATACTAAAGATATGGCAGTCAATGCCGGATTCGAAGGCTCTAAACCCGGTCAGCGGAAAAAGCCATTCAAAACAAGCACTCCGGGCCCGTCCAGTTTGGACTGTATACTTGATCGCTCGTGTCAAATGCACGACACCCCCGACAAGCCAGCCAACCACACCAACAAGGATTGTTGGATGTTCAAGCAGGCCGGCAAGTTAATTGCCGAAGACAAAGATAAGGGGCCACATAGCGATGACGAGGAAGAGCCCCCGCAGCCGAACACCGGAAGACAAAAGAGGTTCCCCCCCACAAGTGCGGACGATGAACATGATATACGCAACCCACATCCCCAAGAGGGAGCAGAAGCGTGCGCTCAGGGACGTATATGCGTTGGAGCCAGTCGCCCCAAAGTTCAACCCATGGTCCTCCTGTCCGATCACCTTTGATCGCAGGGACCACCCCACTAGTATCCGTGATGGCGGATTCGCCGCACTGGTCCTAGACCCAATCATTGACGGATTTCACCTCACTCGAGTCCTTATGGATGGCGGCAGCAACCTGGACCTGCTTTATCAGGACACAGTGCGCAAAATGGGTATAGACCCCTCAAGGATCAAACCCACAAAAACGACCTTTAAAGGCGTCATTACAGGTGTAGAGGCCCATTGCACAGGCTCAATTACACTAGAAGTGGTCTTCGGATCCCCAGATAACATCCGAAGCGAAGAATTAATCTTCGATATAGTCCCATTCCGCAGTGGTTATCATGCACTGCTCGGGCGAACCGCATTTGTGAGATTCAATGCGGTACCGCATTATGCACACCTCAAGCTCAAGATGCCAGGACCTCGTGGGGTTATTACAGTTAATGAAACACAGAGTGCTCTCTCCGAATGGAGGAGCACACTGCAGCCCTCGCAGCAGAAGCGCAAAGCAGCCTCTCAAGGCAATCCACCAGTTCGGCGTTTCAAGACCCGGACACCTTCAAGCGCGCTCGGAGTAATCAGCAACTAGATCGCCTGGCATGATCTGAGCTCGCGTAGCAATGCGGCCCCCACCCCAGTCCCGGCCAAACGGCGAAATCCGTGCCATGCGTACATAACTACGCATTAAAAATACCACGGGCACAGGTGGGGAGGGGGGGCACAACTACGACACGCTCCAAGACGCCGCCTAAACTGCACTAGGGGCTTCCTGCTTTGTTATTTTTCTCTTTCAGGACTTTAATCTCTGGAAACCTTGTCCGACAGCATGATTGCCGAACACATGATGCAGCAACCAAGAGAGGCAGAAAGCTACGTCACACCATGGAACTCCCAGGTGGATTACGATAACGAGTGAAATATTTGCTTTAATACTATTCCTCAGCTTGCCCTTGGAAGGGACATAGTCCTACTTTTTGCTTATCGCACTATCTGTATCATTCTTCTTTAATGCACCTCTTTGAATAAACAACGCATAACATTAAGACTATTATTGCATTATATATATGTGTTCATTAATGACACCTTGCAACCGTACACTTTGGTACGGCCAACACACCAGGGGCTTAAGTACCCCACAATATGGTGTGAGAAGTCCGAACACTTTGACAAGTGCGGCACCCCGAACTTATAGCATTATATGCATCAACTCCGAATCATGTGTTTGGTCAAATGTTGGGTTTGCCCGACTCCTATGTTTTGGTACCTTACATTCCGCTCTATCGGCTAAGGTAGCGCTAGGAGAACTACTGCGATTGTGCCCCGGTTCTGTTGGGCTAAGCACCTCAGTAGAGAAAGCTAAAACTAACTGTCATGACAAGGCGAGAGACTAGTCGCTGTTCGGCGAGGTTTCGAGTCCCTAAAGACTTATGCCGCTTAGAGCGAGGAGTCGGTCCTGTCCAGCTTAAACGCGTGTATCGCGCCCTGAATTCGGCCTTCCGAATACCAGGGGCCTCGCTGAAATTTAAAATTATAGAATTCTATGGCTAAGTGAGAGTGATAAGGCATTATTAGTCTGGTTGCCTTGTTCGCTGTGCTGAGCACCTCCCTCCAAGGACCCAAAAATGGGAACAAGAGTGCTCAGGTTTATCCCGAACACCCCAGCACTCGCGGCATGGGGGCAGAAGCCGAGGACTAGCCATCTCTCAGATTGGATAAACAGCCAAACAGAAGGTAATATTTTAAATTCAAACAAGCATTGCATAGCGCATATGAAACAAGTTTTCATCATACAGGATCACGCGAGCAAGTTTACTCAAATATTACATCCTTTGAACATTTGTCCGCTACAAGACGGGCACCCTTCAGGACACCCTCATAATAAATTTCGGGGGCGCGATGCTCCTTGCCCTGCGGCGGTCCCTCCTTGATCAGCTTCACGGCGTCTAGCTTGGCCCATTGCACCTTCACGCGGGCGAAAGCCCGATGTGCACCTTCTGTCACAGCCCTAGAATTTGTCTGTCATTAGTTGCATCAAGGCATTCATGCATCATGTTTGAAGTTCATGAAATTTGAAATGGGGAGGACCAAGCCCTAGCACCAAAGCAATGCAAATAGGTTCAACTTCAAAATATTTTTCAAAGAACCCAAATTGGTTTGCAAAAATGTTCATGATTAATGGAAAAGGGTGAAAACCATTTCCAGAGATGATGGATATTTTTCCAAGACATTTTTGGATTTTTGAGTAAACCATATTGTATTTGACTTTGGGCATTTAAATACTATAAATAATTTAAATGTTCAAATAAATGTTGGAAATTGTTAAGGGTCACTGAAATAATTCAGAAAGCACCCATAATTGTTTCTAGGATTTTATTAAATGATTTGATATTTTAAATCAAATCAAAAACAAATTGCAGAAAATAGAAAAGAGGAAACAGAGAGAGAGAGAGTACTTACCTGGCGCCTACCTGTGCGGCCTGCTGCAGAAGCCGGCCCAGCCCACCACTGCAGCCCTCCGTCGTCTTCCTCCCCTCGCCCCGAAGCAGCTGCATGCTCGCACGCGCACGGCCGCGCGGCCACCTCCTGCTTGCCGACGAGCCCCTGGACGCGTGGACGACTCCCGCAGGCCGTCCCGATCCCGCTGACCGTTTCGCTCACTCTCCCCCCTCAACCCTCCCTCCTCTGCTCCCTCTCTCCCGCCCGGACCGAACGGAGCCGCCGCCACCGACGAGCTCCCTCGCGGCCACCGCCACCCCCACGCCTCACCGACGCCCCAGGGAGCTCCGCCTCGATACCCTCTTCCTCCCCACCGAGCCAAGCCCCTCGGGAAGCCCTGCATCGCCTCCACGCCATCGTCTTCGTCCTCGACCGCCGCCGATGGTCGCCGTCGATTCGCCGCCGTTCGTGCTTCCCCGAGCTCGCTGACCCTCCCGGCATGATCCCCGTGAGCCCCTGCTTCGTTTCCCCCTAACCCCATGTCCGATTTCGAGCTCTAGCCGCCCCCTCTACCGGAGCCGAGACGCTCCGCCGCACGGGCTCGTCGCCGGAGAAACCCCGGTGACCATTTGGTCACGGGCGTGCACCCGTTGTGCTTGCCGCGACCCGTAGAGCCCGTCCAGCGCCTCAGCTCCCTCGTTTGTGAGCAGCAGCGTCGAAATGCCCGACGCCCGAACTCCGGCCGCCACCAGGAGCCCGTTTCCGGCGAACCCCGGCCTCCCTGTGCCCAGCTGCGTGCGCCACTAGATGCGCAGGAGCACGGGCTCCCTCTTGGTTCCCTCAGCGCGACCAGCCACGGGCTGTAGCGCCATCCCGAGCAACTCCGGCGAGGTCCCGCCGTCGCCATGGTCGCCGGCGTCACTAGCCGACGTGGCCGCGTGATTAGCACTAATCACGGCCAGCTAACCCTCCCCAGAGCCGCTGACGTATGGGCCCCACACCCTTATTTAATCCTTATCATTTTCTTTTAAGTCTTAACCTAACCACCGTGGGCCCACACGTCAGTTTTGACCAAGCTGACGTGGCTGTTGACCTGGTCCCACCTGTCAGTGAGCTAAGCAGCCCTGTGACACTGACGTGTGGCCCCCACACGTCAGGTTTGACTTGGACAGGCCCTGTTGACCTAACGACGTCAGGGTGATGTCATACTGACGTAGTAAATGTTTTCTGGAGTTTTTAAATAAATCAGAAATGATTTATTTATTTCAGAAAATATCCAAAACTTCGATAATTCATAGAAATTCAACCGTAACTCCAAATTAAGCAAATTATATATGAAAAATTATCAGAAAAATTCAAGGAATCCATCTGTACCATTTTCATGCATGTTAGAACAACTTATAACTGCTGTTTAGCACAAATCATATAAATGGCATTTAAATAAGCACATGTGGAGTTTGAATTTGAACCTAGGATTCAAACCAACTCCATTTAACTTGTTGCTAGATGCATTAGCCCAAAACACATTCATTTTGCCATGTCATGATCATGCATCATATTGTGCATTGCATTGATTGTGTTCCCTTCTGTGTTGCCGGTATTTGTCCCCTCTCGATAGACGTGATACCGATGATGTGATCGTTGACACTGATGAAGACTCAATGCTATCTTCAGAAGTGCCAGGCAAGCAAAACCCCCTTGTTCATTCTGATAAAATCCCACTCTCTCGCTCCTGCTCTCTATTACTGCATTAGGACAACAACGATTCAACTGTTACTTGCTGCGGTAGCTGAACCCCTTTATCCTTTGCATGACCTGTCATTCCACAGTAAATAGATGAAACCCACTAGCAAGAGTAGGAGTTGTTTGAGCCCTGTTGTGCCTACTCATTCATGTTTGTTGTCATGCCTGCTATTGCTTAGAGTTGAGTCAGGTCTGATTCATCGGGGATGAATCAGAGGCGTGTGAACATGTCCTACTATGTGTGAGCTAAGTGTGTGAACACGATTTGGTAAAGGTAGCAGTGAGAGGCCATGTAGGAGTACATGGTGGGTTGTCTCATTGCAGCCGTCTTCAGGAACTGAGTTCTGTGTTTGTGATCCATGACCAGTTACTACCACACATTGGGTTCCGGTAACTCGACCCCTCTCGACTTATTAATCAACATGATCTCTGTCCAGGAGTTGCAACTAGTTTCTGGTGTTTGTAGGTAGTGTTAGTAGTCTACCAAGTGGCACCCGGTACAGGTGGGCTTGGGACAGACTAGGCACAGTGGCACGGTGTACCAAGTGGCACCCGGATGGTGGGCTTGGGAACCCTGCTCACATCGTTTGGGGCCGTGAGCGACACCCCGGCCGGATCTCCTTGCGGATGGAACCCGAATAGGCGATAAACCTGGACTAGAGACTTGTTCGTTAGTCAGGTCATGGCCGACTCCCTCGCCCGGCTTCCGCTTGAAGGTTGACGAGGTACATGACGTGTACAGGGCGATAAGTGCCGAAAGCGTGTGTGAAGAAGTACACCCCTGCAAGGTTATCATTATCTATTCGAATAGCCGGATTCCTCGGATATGGAAACTTGGACCCCTTGTACAGTTCATAGACAAGTGAAAGTGGATACTCTAAAATACGCAAGATAAGCGTGAGTGCTATGGATGGGGTTCTCGTAGGGAGACGGGAGCGGATCCATAGTGGTGTATTGATATGGTGAATATGTGGACTCGTGTGCGCCACCTCAAAAGAGTTACTTGCAGTCGTAGTTCAGGTTAGCCACCGAGTCAAAGCTGGCTTGCTGCAGTTAAACCCCACCACCCCCTTTGTTGATAATGATGCATATGTAGATAGATCTGATGTAAGTCTTGCTGGGTACATTTGTACTCACGTTTGCCTATTTTATGTTTTTGCAGAGAGACTTCAGTCTCACTAGTAGTTCCGCTTGGACTTCGACGTTTAGCTTGTTACATCAGCTACGATCTTGTGCCCTCGGCAGGATCTGATAGATAGTCAGGCTTCTCAGCCTTTTTCATTTCTAGATGTCTGTACTCAGACATGTTAAGCTTCCGCTTGTGCTTTGATTTGTATGCTCTGAATGTTGGGTCATGAGACTCATGTTTGTAATATCTCGCTCCTCGGAGCCTATTGAATAAATTACTTGAGTCGTAGAGTCATGTTGTGATGCCATGTTGTATTGCACATATCGAGCATATTATGTGTATGTTATTGAAATGCTTGGTATGTGTGGGATCTGACAATCTAGTTGTTTATCCTTAGTAGCCTCTCTTATCGGGAAATGTCTCCTAGTGTTTCCACCGAGCCATGGTAGTTTGCTACTGCTCCGGAACACTTAGGCTGGCCGACATGTGTCCTTCTTCGTTCCTGTGTCTGTCCTTCGGGGAAATGTCACGCGATGATTACCGGAGTCCTGTTAGCCCGCTACAGCCCGGTTCACCGGAGTCCTGCTAGCCCAGTGCTACAGCCTGGATTCACTTGCTGATGACCGACATGTTCGATGCTGGGTCATCGATGCCTGTCCCTGTAAGTTTGTGCCACTTTGGGTTTACGACTAGCCATGTCAGCCCGGATTCTTTGTCATATGGATGCTAGCGACACTATCATATACGTGAGCCAAAAGGCGCAAACGGTCCCGGGCCAGGTAAGGTGGCACCCGTGGGAATACAGTGCGTGAGGCCGCAAAGTGATATGATGTGTTACATGCTAGATCGGTGTGGCATTGAGTCGGGGTCCTGACAGCGTTGGTATCAGAGCTTGACTGCCTGTAGGATTACCAAGCCAAACTGGTCGAAGTTGAGTCTAGAAATTCTTTAGTTATATAAGGGAATTGATTGTGGGATGGAACGTAAGGCTCTTTTTACTCCTTATACCTCATGGCCTTCTGATCTGAGTCATCATCTTCTCCTCTACGGGGATTAAGAACTAGGCTTTCTCTTCTTTCTATCAGGATCACGTGTTACTAATCCGTAGACTTATAAGATTTTTGGATTAAGCCCCAGTTCAGTTTCTACCTCTGTATGTTAATTATTGATCTCGAGACCTTGATATTGTGCTTCTGAGTGGTTATGCCACCATTTTTGTGAATGTCTCAAGTCTTTTATGAGCATTTACAGCCGTTATGCTGTCCGAGTCATCCCAGGTTTCTAAATAGTTTGAAGCAATGTGCAAATTCCTTCCTCCCGCTTCGATGTTCCTTTGGGCCAGATTAACCACACTAATCAGTGAGTTGAGGTACTCTGTTACCTTGACATATATGTTGGAGATATTATTATAACCCTAGGTGTCTTAGGGGATCATCTAGTGGTCTAGCCATGATCTGTGTTCCCAGTGTGATGATTCTGGACTTTATTCTCGGAAGCATCCCGTGATGCTACTTAGTAGTAGGTATTCTAGTTCTGGGTTTTGAACCTGAGATTCACTCTACTTACTTCATGTTGATGGTGTTTGCTAGTTCCTTCAGGATATTAGCAACTTTGCGATAGTCCTCGAGGTCCGTGGTATTTCCTTCTTCCAAATACTATGGACCGCTTATGGCAGATGTTTATTGGATCAAAGATCACAATTAGAGTACTCTTGAGGAGATCTCCATTCATAAATCGTGACTCTGCCAGTCTTACCTCTCTGCATGGGTTATCTGGAAGAAATGTTGATCTCGCTCGACATACTAATCTATGCATCCACAACTCAGAAAATTATATGTTCCTTTGAGTTGTCCCTCTTTAGTTGTCTACTGACCTTCGTCTATCAAGTGATAGTCAAGGGTATGCATGCATTCGTTTATCGATGCCTATTACCCTTGTGGTCCGTCAAGCCATTCTGTCCTGAATGACTTGGAGAAACAAACTCCAGTACCTCATCCATATCTAGGATTGGGTCAAAGTAGTTGTATTCCACAGATCAAATGCCAATCCAGCTTTTGGTTCTGTTCTACTTTGGAGTATTACCCCCTTTATGTCAGAATTGTCATGAGAACTGCACCAACTCTCATGAATTTTGACGTAGTGATACTTCTCACCATCATTAGTCATTCCTCAGCCCTCGTGTTGATGCAATCGGAATGCCGACAAGTGAATCGTGGTGTGTGAAATCAATACTGCTAGCAACTCTGTTGTTTGGTAGTTAATGGACAATAATTTCATTCCTAGTGTGTTGGTTCTTGAATCATCATTCTAAGAGTGATTGTGCTACCTAGTCCTTATTTCTGGTGCACTCTCCGATCAGTGAGTTAGGATAGTGCCAATCCTTGCTTATTTGATCATATCGTCTTGCCCTGGAAAGCAAGATTGTTCTCGAGCTTAGCAACATACCGGTGGTTCGTGATTTTCCGAAGATCTTCTCGGAAGTATTACCAGGTTGTCACCTGACCGCTGTGTTGAGTTCGTGATCAAGTTGGTTTATTCCTGTAAACCACCCCTTCTCCAAGAATCCGTGTTGGATACCCTGAGCTAGTTGGATAAGCTAAACAACAACTTGGAGAGTTGGAAGATAAAAGCTTGTCCGACTTAGTTCATGTTAAGGGATATTCTTGTGTAGTGTGTGTTGAAGAAAGATGATATCTTCATCGATTGGTCCCTGTGATCAGTTGCTGGACCTATTGTCTTATCAATCCTTTGATTTGAGTGTGGTCTATCGTCAAATCAAATCAGAACCAACGATATTCGTAATGTTGTCTTACTCGTGGGTTTCCTCGAGCATACACCATTATGTTCCTTGGTCTGACCAATGCTATCACCGTGTTCACTTAACTATGGAATTCCTTTTAAAAGGGAACCTGGATGAATTGTTGTTGAGCCCATTGACAACATCCTTATCTCCTCCATGATTTTGTTGAACATTAAGCTAGTGTTGGAAACTTGTGTAAGCTTTATCTTCATGACTCGTTCGTGAAGCATATGTTTGGACAAAAGAAGTGAGTCCCTCTAATTCATGTGCACTTGATGCAAGTTGCCGCCATGAATTTGAGAAGGCTTGTTTTACCTCCTTTGGAATCGTCCCAAGTCAGTCATGCACGTGCAAAGAATTCTGTGGTCTGTTAGACTGATCATCTTCATTCCATATGTATATCCTAGCACACCAAGCCACTGATTGACTTGTTCAAGGAAAAGAAGTCTATGCTTGGGATCTAATCCATGGAATTGCGTAAAGACTTCGATATCCTCGATGATGGTTCCCCACCTGAACTTGGTAGTGTTAATTATAAGACTACTACGTGGCCATGCTTGTCTGAGACAACGTGTTCACATGTTTATAGCAGAACTAGCTCATGTTTTGGAGCTTGCTATCGTAGTTCATTTCCCGAGAATCTTGCAATGTCATCTCGTCGATTTGTGTTGCATACTTTCATTTTTCTTCCTAGACTTGATGAGTCTGGATTATCCTGACACCATCCAGATCTGAATCTCAGGCAGATATGATGGTTGGAACATTTCCCAAGAACTATAATATTGGTCCCTCGATAACCGGTAAAGTGGATGTCGTGGCCAACACACCCAGCCGGAAGACCTATTAGTGTAATATCTTGTTTGAGGAAGTTGGCCACCTCCCCATAGGGATTTCGTAGGATTTACTCCCTAGTTGTTCCTTATGGATTCTATTGCTCCCGAAGTCCGACCTTTACTTGATGTTCTAGTTATCAAACCATATCTATGAATGGGATACACTAGTACATCAAGGAGAACATTAGAAGCGGAGTGCTAAATGTCTCTCGGTCGATCATCCAGATTTTATTTCCTTGGCCCCGCCAAGGGTGAAATCTGAGAAAATGTTATCTTCCTTTGCATCTGCATCATCCATCATCATTCATCATGGTTGCAAGTTGTGTTGCCAGGATCCTTGACACGGATGTTGGTAAAACCTTGATGAATATGGAAATGCTCAAGTTCTTGAGAGCACGCTCAAGTGCTAGGTGATATCACCGGCACTAACTGGGATTGCTCTGAGTTCCCTCGATTATGCTATAACTTTCAAACAGTGAATCCACTCTCTATTGTTGGGTTCTTCCCCAGTTACCAGAATCATTCCCAGCATTTGCATTCTGTTCCCAGCTTGCACCGCCAATGTGCCATTCTACCATGGGTGTCTTCCATTTCCGGTGGTAAGCAAATTCATCCATTACGTTGTCTTCAACAAGGTAATCCACATCATCCAAGTTTGAGTATGCCATTCTACCGAACCTCTCTAAATGATCGATTATGATGTGCCTTAAGCTGGTATAAAGAGTTTCAATGATCTTTAAATCAAAGGTAATTCTTTTTGCCACTTAAGGGGATATTTCTACGAGTCACCTTCCCTAAGGTGCATTGTTGTGGTATCATGGCAACCCAACTCCTCGCTACGTTAACAACCGTTCACCACCTTCTTAAGCGTGGAATTATTGTCCACCTAGTGAACCTTCGTCATCCGTTTCTTTCCACCCCTCTTGATGTGCATCTCGTGTCTCAGCTCGAGAGATGCTGCTATGTCTCATCCCATGAGTTGATCCTGAGTTGTTCGGTCTTCTCGAAGATCGATTGTTCTAGAGTTTTCCTTTCTTCTCGTTGTCATGTTGGCTGGAGTTCTCAAAGCAAGACGTCGAGACAAAGATGAGGATCAAATCAACACTCTTGTGATGTGCAACCTGGATCGTGAAGATTATGTTAATTTGCGTTCCCCCTTCATCCTACCCTACGCTTGAATCTCGGGTCGAGATTCTTGTTTAGTGGGGGTGAGTTGTCACAGCCCTAGAATTTGTCTGTCATTAGTTGCATCAAGGCATTCATGCATCATGTTTGAAGTTCATGAAATTTGAAATGGGGAGGACCAAGCCCTAGCACCAAAGCAATGCAAATAGGTTCAACTTCAAAATATTTTTCAAAGAACCCAAATTGGTTTGCAAAAATGTTCATGATTAATGGAAAAGGGTGAAAACCATTTCCAGAGATGATGGATATTTTTCCAAGACATTTTTGGATTTTTGAGTAAACCATATTGTATTTGACTTTGGGCATTTAAATACTATAAATAATTTAAATGTTCAAATAAATGTTGGAAATTGTTAAGGGTCACTGAAATAATTCAGAAAGCACCCATAATTGTTTCTAGGATTTTATTAAATGATTTGATATTTTAAATCAAATCAAAAACAAATTGCAGAAAATAGAAAAGAGGAAACAGAGAGAGAGAGAGAGTACTTACCTGGCGCCTACCTGTGCGGCCTGCTGCAGAAGCCGGCCCAGCCCACCACTGCAGCCCTCCGTCGTCTTCCTCCCCTCGCCCCGAAGCAGCTGCGTGCTCGCACGCGCACGGCCCCGCGGCCACCTCCTGCTTGCCGACGAGCCCCTGGACGCGTGGACGACTCCCGCAGGCCGTCCCGATCCCGCTGACCGTTTCGCTCACTCTCCCCCCTCGACCCTCCCTCCTCTGCTCCCTCTCTCCCGCCCGGACCGAACGGAGCCGCCGCCACCGACGAGCTCCCTCGCGGCCACCGCCACCCCCACGCCTCACCGACGCCCCAGGGAGCTCCGCCTCGATACCCTCTTCCCCCCCACCGAGCCAAGCCCCTCGGGAAGCCCTGCATCGCCTCCACGCCATCGTCTTCGTCCTCGACCGCCGCCGATGGTCGCCGTCGATTCGCCGCCGTTCATGCTTCCCCGAGCTCGCTGACCCTCCCGGCATGATCCCCGTGAGCCCCTGCTTTGTTTCCCCTAACCCCATGTCCGATTTCGAGTTCTAGCCGCCCCCTCTACCGGAGCCGAGACGCTCCGCCGCACGGGCTCGTCGCCGGCGAAACCACAATGACCATTTGGTCACGGGCGTGCACCCGTTGTGCTTGCCGCGACCCGTAGAGCCCCTCCAGCGCCTCAGCTCCCTCGTTTGTGAGCAGCAGCGTCGAAATGCCCGACGCCCGAACTCCGGCCGCCGCCAGGAGCCCGTTTCCGGCGAACCCCGGCCTCCCTGTGCCCAACTGCGTGCGCCACTAGATGCGCGGGAGCACGGGCTCCCTCTTGGTGCCCTCAGCGCGACCAGCCGCAGGCTGTAGCGCCATCCCGAGCAACTCCGGCGAGGTCCCGCCGTCGCCATGGTCGCCGGCGTCACTAGCCGACGTGGCCGCGTGATTAGCACTAATCACGGCCAGCTAACCCTCCCCAGAGCCGCTGACGTATGGGCCCCACGCCTTTATTTAATCCTTATCATTTTCTGTTAAGTCTTAACCTAACCACCGTGGGCCCACACGTCAGTTTTGACCAAGCTGACGTGGTTGTTGACCTGGTCCCACCTGTCAGTGAGCTAAGCAGCCCTGTGACACTGACGTGTGGCCCCCACACGTCAGGTTTGACTTGGACCCGCCCTGTTGACGTGATGACGTCAGGGTGATGTCATACTGACGCAGCAAATGTTTTCTGGAGTTTTTAAATAAATCAGAAATGATTTATTTATTTCAGAAAATATCCAAAACTTCGAAAATTCATAGAAATTCTCCCGTAACTCCAAATTAAGTAAATTATATATGAAAAATTATCAGAAAAATTCAAGGAATCCATCTGTACCATTTTCATGCATGTTAGAACAACTTATAACTGCTGTTTAGCACAAATCATATAAATGGCATTTAAATAATCACATGTGGAGTTTGAATTTGAACCTAGGGTTCAAACCAACTCCATTTAACTTGTTGCTAGATGCATTAGCCCAAAACACATTCATTTTGCCATGTCATGATCATGCATCATATTGTGCATTGCATTGATTGTGTTCCGTTCTGTGTTGCCGGTATTTGTCCCCTCTCGATAGACGTGATACCGATGATGTGATCGTTGGCACTGATGAAGACTCAATGCTATCTTCAGAAGTGCCAGGCAAGCAAAACCCCCTTGTTCATTCCGATAAAATCCCACTCTCTCGCTCCTGCTCTCTATTACTGCATTAGGACAACAACGATTCAACTGTTACTTGCTGCGGTAGCTGAACCCCTTTATCCTTTGCATGACCTGTCATTCCATAGTAAATAGATGAAACCCACTAGCATGAGTAGGAGTTGTTTGAGCCCTGTTGTGCCTACTCATTCATGTTTGTTGTCATGCCTGCTATTGCTTAGAGTTGAGTCAGGTCTGATTCATCGGGGATGAATCAGAGGCGTGTGAACATGTCCTACTATGTGTGAGCTAAGTGTGTGAACACGATTTGGTAAAGGTAGCGGTGAGAGGCCATGTAGGAGTACATGGTGGGTTGTCTCATTGCAACCGTCTTCAGGAACTGAGTTCTGTGTTTGTGATCCATGACCAGTTACTACCACACATTGGGTTCCGGTAACTCGACCCCTCTCGACTTATTAATCAACATGATCTCTGTCCAGGAGTTGCAACTAGTTTCTGGTGTTTGTAGGTAGTGTTAGTAGTCTACCAAGTGGCACCCGGTACAGGTGGGCTTGGGACAGACTAGGCACAGTGGCACGGTGTACCAAGTGGCACCCAGATGGTGGGCTTGGGAACCCTGCTCACATCGTTTGGGGCCGTGAGCGACACCCCGGCCGGATCTCCTTGCGGATGGAACCCAAATAGGCGATAAACCTGGACTAGAGACTTGTTCGGTTAGTCAGGTCGTGGCCGACTCCCTCGCCCGGCTTCCGCTTGAAGGTTGACGAGGTACATGACGTGTACAGGGCGATAAGTGGCGAAAGCGTGTGTGAAGAAGTACACCCCTGCAGGGTTATCATTATCTATTCGAATAGCCGGATTCCTCGGATATGGAAACTTGGACCCCTTGTACAGTTCATAGACAAGTGAAAGTGGATACTCTAAAATACGCAAGATAAGCGTGAGTGCTATGGATGGCGTTCTCGTAGGGAGACGGGAGCGGATCCATAGTGGTGTATTGATATGGTGAATATGTGGACTCGTGTGCGCCACCTCAAAAGAGTTACTTGAAGTCGTAGTTCAGGTTAGCCACCGAGTCAAAGCTGGCTTGCTGCAGTTAAACCCCACCACCCCCTTTGTTGATAATGATGCATATGTAGATAGATCTGATGTAAGTCTTGCTAGGTACATTTGTACTCACGTTTGCCTATTTTATGTTTTTGCAGAGAGACTTCAGTCTCACTAGTAGTTCCGCTTGGACTTCGACGTTTAGCTTGTTACCTCAGCTACGATCTTGTGCCCTCGGCAGGATCTGGTAGATAGTCAGGCTTCTCAGACTTTTTCATTTCTAGATGTCTGTACTCAGACATGTTAAGCTTCCGCATGTGCTTTGATTTGTATGCTCTGAGTGTTGGGTCATGAGACCCATGATTGTAATATCTCGCTCCTCGGAGCCTATTGAATGAACTACTTGAGTCGTAGAGTCATTTTGTGATGCCATGTTGTATTGCACATATCGAGCATATTGTGTGTATGTTATTGAAATGCTTGGTATGTGTGGGATCTGACAACCTAGTTGTTTATCCTTGGTAGCCTCTCTTACCGGTAAATGTCTCCTAGTGTTTCCACTGAGCCATGGTAGCTTGCTACTGCTCCGGAACACTTAGGCTGGCCGGCATGTGTCCTTCTTCGTTCTTGTGTCTGTCCCTTCGGGGAAATGTCACGCGATGTTTACCGGAGTCCTGTTAGCCCGCTACAGCCCGGTTCACCGGAGTCCTGCTAGCCCAGTGCTACAGCCCGGATTCACTCGCTGATGACCGACACGTTCGATGTTGGGTCATGGATGCCTGTCCCTGTAAGTTAGTGCCACTTTGGGTTTACGACTAGCCATGTCAGCCCGGGCTCCTTATCATATGGATGCTAGCGACACTATCATATACGTGTGCCAAAAGGCGCAAACGGTCCCGGGCAAAGGTAAGGCGACACCCGTGGGAATATCGTGCGTGAGGCCGCAAAGTGATATGAGGTGTTACATGCTAGATCGATGTGGCATTGAGTCGGGGTCCTGACACCTTCGATGCAGACAGACCGCTTGACGACCTCCAGCCGTGGGCAGGCGTCCACAAGCCGCCTCATCAGGCCGAAGTAGCTGTTTGGAAGGGCGTCGCCAGGCCACAGCCGGACTATAAAGCCCTTCATGGCCTGTTCGGCCGCATTGTGTAGCTCGACCAGCTGCTTCAGCTGGTCGCTCATAGGCACCGGGTGTTCAGTCCCAGTATACTGAGACCAGAACAACTTCTCCGGTGAGCTTCCCTCCTCGGCCTGGTAAAACTGTGCGGCATCCGACACACTGCGGGGAAAATCTGCAAATGCTCCTGGAGAGCTCCGGATTCGGGTAAGTAATAGGTAATTTACTTTCACATGCTTTCTTTGCATATAGAATGCCTTACCCACCGCTATTTTCTTCATCGCGTCAACCTCCTGGAGGGCCTTTTGGGCTTCGACCTTGGCAGTTTTTGCGCTCTCGAGGGCCGCGGCAAGCTCAGACTCTCGCGTCTTCGAGTCAAGCTCCAACGCCTCGTGCTTCGTCACGAGATCCTGGAGATCTTGCTGCACCTCGCCCACCCGAGCCTCTTGCCTTTCCTGCTCGGTGCGCTCCTTGGCCGCTTTATCTTAGGCCTCAGACATCGCTTGCCTTAGGGTTGCCACTTCGGTCGTGGCCCCTGGAAAATTCATGATGATCCTATCATTTTGCAATCGCATTCTTTTTATACATATCCATAAACTAGCTATTACTTACCTTTGTTCTCCTCGAGCTGCCTCTTGGCAACGCCAAGTTCGTCCTGGGACCCTTTAAGGTCCTGCTTCAGTACGGCGACCTCCGCAGTCAGTGCGGCAGATGCCAGCAGCGAAGCCTGCATACGCATATTGACATACTTATATTAGGCTCCTGCGATATTGTTTGATCCTCTGTTCGGCTTTTCTTTGTGAACACCGAACGGAGCATCAGGGGCTACTATCTATGCGGTAATATTTTTCCTATATTTTAAACACTTACCTCAAAGCCTGTTAGAAGGCTGGCACAGGCTTCAGTCAGTCCACTCTTGGCGGACTGAACCTTCTGGACCACCGCACTCATAATAGTACGGTGCTCCTCGTCGATGGAAGCACTGCGAAGCGCTTCCAGCAGATAGTCCGACGCCTCTAGATGGGCAGAGGTCACCGGTACAGGCGTCTTGCCCCTCTTGGAAGAAGGCCGCCTGCCCGAGTTCAGAACCACTGGAGGTTCCGATGCAGTGTTCGACTGAGGGCCGAACTCGGAGCCCTCAGGGGCCCTGTCCCCTCTGCTCCCAGAGTCCGGAAGGTCGCCTTGAGGCGCCTCCGGAACTATCTCCCCTCAAGTCGGTGCCTCGTGAGACAATACCCCGGCGTCGTCTGCAGGGTAAGGGGAGGTGGCGGTCGAAAGTGGATCGCTATCCATATCCGACAAGCCCAGGGAGCCGTCCGACGATACATCGATACGGGCTCGTGGCGGCCTGCATAATCATATTTGGCGTTAGGGGAAGCAGTGCAACAAAGGAATGCTATGAGTCACTCTAGTAATCGAATACTTACGACTTCCCCAGGGGCTTGACCCTGGGCAGCCACTCGTCTTCGCCGTCGGCGGCGGTGGTAGAACTGTCCGGAAGGAGAGTCCTTCCCTTCTTAGACCCTTCGGCCTCCCTAGTTGGGGCGGCCTTGCTCTTCTTGTCTCCCCCATCTGGAGGGGGAGCATCTTCTTCTGCCTCCTCGTCTTCGGGGGAGGAGTTTGCCGTAGATTCATCAGACGGTGAGTCCGATGACGCCTGGCGTCGGGAACTCTTTCGGGTTCCCTTGGCCTTCTTGGTCTTCTCCGGCAGCGTATAAGGAGCCTGAGTCAGCATCTTCGCCAGGAGAGCGTCTGCTGGGCCTTCGGGCAAAGGAGCCGGACAGTCGATCTGTCCGGCCGTCTCCTGCCAGTCCTGTCAAAGGTACGGGAGCTTAGATCCCGCATAGAATCAAACTATGGAAAACAAGTATCCTGTGAGAGGTAAAACAACTTATCGCGCTGGCTTAGCGCTTCGCGCAGAATCCGCGGTCCTTGGTAGTGGGAGGGGGAACCTCGGCGCTCTGGAATAGCACCTTCCAGGCATCTTCGTGAGTTGTGTCGAAGAGCCTGTTCAGAGTTCGGTGCTGGGCCGGGTCGAACTCTCACAAGTTGAAAGCCCGTTGTTGGCACGGGAGGATCCGGCAGATGAGCATGACCTGGACTACGTTGACAAGTTTGAGCTTCTTGTTCACCATGTTTTGAATACATGTTTGGAGTCCGTCAGCTCTCTCGAACTACCCCAGGACCGGCCCTTCTCTTGCCAGGAGGTGAGCCGCGTGGGGATGCCAGATCGGAACTCAGGGGCCGCTGCCCATTTAGGGTCACGTGGCTCAGTGATGCAGAACCACCCCGATTGCCACCCCTTTATAGTCTCCACGAAGGAGCCCTCGAGCCATGTGACGTTGGGCATCTTGCCCACCATGGTTCCTCCGCACTCCGCCTGGCGGCCGCTCACTACCTTAGGCTTGACATTGAAGGTCTTCAGCCATAAGCCGAAGTGGGGCTTGATGCGGAGGAAGGCCTCGCACACGACGATAAACGCCGAGATGTTGAGGATGAAGTTCGGGGCCAGATCGTGAAAATCCAGGCCATAGAAGAACATGAGCCCCCGGACGAATGGGTGGAGAGGGAATCCCAGTCCGCGGAGGAAATGTGTAAGGAACACTACCCTCTCATGGGGCCTGGGGGTGGGGATGAGCTGCCCCTCTTCTGGGAGCCGGTGCGCGATGACGTCGGGCAGGTATCCGGCTCTCCTCAGCTTCTTGATGTGTCCCTCCATGACGGAGGAGACCATCCACCTGCCTACCGCTCCGGACATGGTTGGAGAGGGTTGAGGTGGGAAATGCGGACTTGGGCGCTGGAGCTCGACTGTGCGAAAATGGATGAGCAAAGGAGGAAGAAGGCGTGGATGAAAAGGTAAATCCTTATCCCTTTATATGGGCGGACGAAACTATGCGTCCCCACTAGCCTGGTAAAACTCGCTTATCCCCCAAGCGCCGTAATTGATGGCGCGGTTGGGTTACCCACACCCGTATTGATGAGAATCCCGTGATAAGGGGACACGATCTTTGCTTTGACGAGACGTGTCAAAAAACTGCTTCGCATTATGTGCGGGGAAAGTTAAAGGAAACGGTTCGAATAATCGCCGGGCCATGACATAATGTCGTGTTGCCAAAACAAGTCAGCAAATTAGATTTGCGAAAATATTATTCTCTCTGCGGTCTTATGTGGAACTTATTTTGCAGGGTCAGACACTAACCTTGTATTCAAATTCTTCCGTGGTGTATTCGGAGGAGGAACCCGCCTTGCAATGCCGAAAACAATACTGCGCGCCGGATTAGGGGGTCCCCGGACAGCCGGACTATATCTTTCGGCCGGACTGTTAGACTATGAAGATACAAGATTGAAGACTTCGTCTCGTGTCCGGATGGGACTCTACTTAGCGGGGAAGGCAAGCTAGGCAATACGGATATGTATATCTCCTCCTTTGTAACCGACCTTGTGTAACCCTAGCCCTTTCCGGTGTCTATATAAACCGGAGGGTTTTAGTCCGTAGGACAACATACAATCATACCATAGGCTAGCTTCTAGGGTTTAGCCTCTCTGATCTTGTGGTAGATCTACTCTTGTACTACCCATATCATGAATATTAATCAAGCAGGACGTAGGGTTTTACCTCCATCAAGAGGGCCCGAACCTGGGTAAAACTTCGTGCCCCTGCCTCCTGTTACCATCTGCCTAGACGCACAGTTTGGGACCCCTTACCCGAGATCCACCGGTTTTGACACCGACACCCATGAACACGGTTTTCGAAGACCCGAGATCTCTATCTAGCTGGCGATACGTTGTGTCATCCATGCACCTGATGCACCCAGAAAATCCATGGACCACTTGCCCCGCGACATATCCGTAACCGAGATAGTCGTGCACCGTCGTGAGCAGTGCGGCTCTCATAGGGAAACATTCTTTTTTTGCGGCGTCCCATGTGTTGGCTGGCGTTTTCCACAGTGTGTCTAGCTCCTCTTTCAGCAGCCCCAGATATAGATTGATGTCATTCCCTGGTTGTTTCGGCCCTTCAATTAGCATACTCATGTGAATGCACTTCCTCTTCATGCACAACTAGGGGGGAAGGTTGTACATCCACACAAACACAGGCCAGGTGCTGTCGTGGTTTTGTCACGACAGATGTCCTTAGTGTCAGGACTTAGTCGCAAGGCCAACGCATCTATGTGGTAGCTTGAGAGGGGTTGAGCGGAATCGAGAGACGCAACACAAGACAAGGATTTAGACAGCTTCGGGCCCCGGGAAACATCATCCGGTAATAGCCCTACATGCTGTTTGAGGCTAGGTCTCATAATGATCACGAGAGAGTCGCCGGTAAACCGGCTCTTTGTGTCTAGCCTAGAGATTGTTTTTTCACCTTCTTCTTTGGGGAGCCCTGCCCCTCCTTATATAAGTTGAAGGGACGGGTTACATGTGGAGTCCTATTAGGATTAGGACTAGTCTATCTCTAATACAAATCGGATACAAGTCCAGGTCTTAACTCCTTATAAGGCAAATATTCCTCACGCCTTTCCTCTTAAACCGGCCCACCATAGTATGAACCGGCCTTCATGAACCGCCCGTTGGGCCATCGGGTCTTGTCACTCCTCTGACCCGCCTGCCGGATTACCAATGAATCATAAACCGCCAGGTCCAAACGGGTCACCAGTGAATCGTTAAGTCTCAGCCGGGTCTCAAGTAAAACACCAAGTCCGGTCGGGTTATACTTCCGGCCGGTTTACACCGCGGGGTATATCCCCTACATTAGCCCCCAGTTTAATTTGGATTTATCCATGTTAAACTGATCCTGTAAAACAAACACAAGACCAAATTTGACAGATTATGCTCCGGGTTAAGAATTCTTGTAAACCGGCATCTGATGATCCTTAAGTCCTTGTCATTTCCTCCTTCTAGAAAATCCGGGTTAACAAGCCAGCTTCATACTCAATTTGCTGACATTGGTTTCTCACAGAGAAATATTGTGAAGAGTAATCCACTTGAGTCGGCTTCCAAAGTGCCGGTTTAAGAAATATGGGTCTTGAAATACTTATCTGATATTCAGCCAGTTTGAAGATGTAAAACTTGCCGGTTTAATATTACCAAAATTGCTGGTTTATAAATATTGTTGGCACCGGGTCATAATTTTTGTCGACACCGGGTCATGTAATTGATCTTCCTGATTTACTCAAAACTGATAAACTAAAGACGTTCCTCCTTTATATGCATAATACTTGTAGCCCCCAAGTCTTAAGAGGAGAACATAGTGATAACTTAAGACTTGCTCCAATAAGTGTTTCAACCTTGAAGAAATCCAGTTTGTTCCTCTCAATCATATAGACTGAATACTCCATATATGCAGCCCCCAAGTGCCGGGTTGTCATGCTTGCAGCAACCTGGGACTTGTAATTGCTTATAAAAACTTCAATCAGTGTAGCCCCCAAGGGCCGGGTCATTATGCAATAGTGAACAGGGAATTTGTAAATATAATCATGTAGATTTTAGCAGTGATGTGTAGCCGCCAAGGGCCGGCTTAGTAAGATAATACTGAACCGGGACTTGATATATACTTCAATGGAAATAACATATTATAATGTAGCTTCCATCATAGGGCTTGAACCCACGTCCACAAGGTTAAGAGCTTTGTGCTTTACCAACTGAGGAACGAACCCTTTAATATAATGGATTAAGGCTTGTATACCTTGAATGTATGACAGGAGCAATTGGTAGCCCCCAAGGGCCGGCTCATTATGATATGATGAGTCGGGTCTTCAATAAGATGAGCAAAAAATGACTTTGCATTAGCCCCCAAGTATCATGGTGCATGCTTGCAGCGACATGAGACTGCATATTTGATATAATCTCAATTTAAATAATGTAGCCCCAAGTGTCGGGTCGTAAGCCTGCAGCTACTCGGGACTATTCCTTCCATTGTAGAATAAATCATATCCATTGATAAAATAATAGCCATTGCACCAAAGCGACTTTGAATACCTCATCTGTTGATAACCATAATAAAAAATCCAGCCATGTTGGCTATTTAAAGATTTGAATAATATACTCAATGATTTATAAGCGCATGATTACAATGGCGCAATCCATATATATATATATATATATATATATATATATATATATATATATATACTGGCGACTTATAGTCCAAAGACAGACCGGTTTAATAAACACTGGATAATTTATCATCATACTGGCGACTTATAATCGAAAGCCAGGCCGGGTTAATAAACGCCGGTGATTTATAATCATTCTTTATTCAACCTGTTTCTGTATACAACAAGTTTAAAGTGTCCTGGCGGTTTACCGCCAGACGGGTCATAATGCCCAACATATAACCCGGGTTTATAACCAAGGCTGCACTTAAGAATAATCAAATATGAAATATATCATATATGTGACATTGAATCACATCGTTGGCTTACCAAGTTTTTATAGTAATGGTGATAACCCAAATCTTGAGTACTGATAACTCCTCCCATATTTTGCCGGTTTATGATAAAACTGTTCCGGGTTGTCATAAACACCGATTTATTCAATACTGGTGACTTTGAGTCGGAACCAGACCGGGCTGGTAGTGTTCGGATTATAACTGATCATGTACAGACAACTTGTAGTTGAAAGCCAAGTCGGGTTAATGAACGCCGGTTTATCCATGCACATATGATACATGCTATGATGATGTAATGATGCCGCAATGTATGATGATGTATATGTATGATCAAGAGGGTTTAAGCTATGGTTCGGATACAACCAGAGCCCCCATGTAGTCATAATTGTGGCATTGCGCCGATCAAGAGGTGTAACTATGGTTCGAATACGACCAAGCCCCCAAGTGATTTCCCTAGTGCCCTTATGCCTATCAAGAGGTGTAACTATGGTTCGAACCCATAGCCCCCAAGTGAGTTTCCCTGGTGGCCTTATGCCTATCAAGAGGTGTAGCTATGGTTCGGATACGACCAAGCCCCCAAGTGATTTCCCTGGTGCCCTTATGCTGATCAAGAGGGTATAAGCTATGGTTCGGATATGACCAGAGCCCCCAAGTGATTTCCCTGGTGGCTTTAAGCCTATCAAGAGGTGTGACTATGGTTCGAACATAGCCCCCAAGTGATATTGTGAGCTGTGCTCAAGGGATACCCATGTTTGAGCTATGCTGTGCAACAGACTCTCTTTGGCCCCTTATGATAATATTGGTTTGATAGCCGAATCAATATGTAATCAGAACTCCGCTTTATTAACAGAAGCCCCCATGTGATCAATAATATGATAAACCAATAAGGCAGGATAACCCATGTTTGAACTGCGCATCATGGCAACAGGCCCTCTTAGGCAACCTT
The DNA here is from genome assembly GCF_018294505.1 of Triticum aestivum. Classification (NCBI taxonomy): domain Eukaryota; kingdom Viridiplantae; phylum Streptophyta; class Magnoliopsida; order Poales; family Poaceae; genus Triticum; species Triticum aestivum. The sequence goes on along the minus strand of NC_057812.1, from coordinate 719,085,853 downwards.
TAACTTCTTGCAAAAGATAAATTCTTCTTGAACCGGGATTTTGAACCAGATATTGAGAGTTTCAAAGCTTTGTGGGAGACATCATTCCCTTGAACCGGATTGTAAACCGGATATTTGAGAGCTTCAGTGAGACTGACTCCCCTTGAGCCGGATTTTAAACCGGAATCCTTTCTGATGACCCGGAACTTCTTCATTGAGCCGGGATTTTGTAATTGTCATATACTTTCTAAGCCGGGAATTTTCTGACGGCCTTTAGATTTTCATCAATATAACAGTAGCCGCCGGGACCGGGTTATCTTTCCCTCCATCGTCCTGAGGTTCTTAAAATTGTTGAAACTGGCAAGATTTGCTGAGTCATGTCATCGTAGCCCCAGAGTCTCAAAGGTGACTCGAGGAGTTGGCTTGAGACTATCCATATTTGATCGTGATGTAAAAACCGGTAGGAGTCATTCAATAGCTCAGTGTTATAATAATCCTTTTTGCAGTAGACAACTTGTCCCACATGGGAGAACTTGCAAGCCAGAGTAATTGCTCTTTTTAAAGAAAATCAATATAAAAATATAAAAATATACTGGATGGATTTCACCTGATATGTTAAACCAGAAATTATCCACTTCGGAATGGATGATCACCATGGTGAAGCTGAAATCAATCACGGCCGGGTCGACCGTGGGAGCCGACAGATGAGTCGACCGTGATACTATAAACCAGTGCGAACGGGAGAGTCGGTCACGCGGTCGGACGGGTAAATCGCCCATAGTGTTGTAGACCGTCGCGAAAGAGCGAGTTGTCTTCCACGTTGTAAGCTGGCGCGGATACGTGAACCGGCCGCAAGGGCGGACGGGCGAGTCGTCCGTGGCATTGTAAGGTGGTGCGGACGGGCGAGTCAGCTGGCGTGTTTGATGTAAACTGAACCGCGACACGCGTGCCCATGGAGCCACGCGGCACAGCCGAACGTGCATCCGCGGTATAACACCACTTTTGTAATGAGTAATTTACCTGTATATAACAACACTATATGGCAGAGTGGTTGTTTTCACAAAAAATTAATAAGTATTTACTGATAAAAAGTAAACTGGATGAATATCACCTGGTGCATTAGTACAACAGATTATCCTTATGCAATGTCCGTAGATAACCTCTGTTCTTCTTAACAGCGCATGATTAATCCGCCTGTCCTCCCACCAAGCAGGTACCCCAAGGCAGAGGTGGCAGGCCGGCAAGTTGTTGTGGGGCGTCCGGATTTCCCTCCAGCCCGTAGTGACTCGGCAGAGGCTGCGGCCACACGGCCGTAATAGCAAGACCCGCCAGCGGAGACGGAGACCCCGATGCAGTGCAAGATGGAGGCAGTTTGACGCAAGTACTGCAGCTGTATTTGCCTTGGGCATCAACTAAATATAATACGTGATGTTTGTCTTGATGTGATGACGTAAACCAATGATAGCTTCTTGATCTCCAGGTGAGAAAGTAGTACTAATTTATTGAATTGATGCAATATACTCTCCTTGACTAGAGCGTTTTTGAGACGGCGGGGTGGTGGAAATCTGTGTTGACCTCAGATCCTTGTGCCAATCCATCTCGGACGCAGCTTTGACTGATTCTTTGTAATTTGACCATATATGCCGCTGTGTTGGCTAGGTGTGCACTCAACAACGAAAGACTGAACCAAAAATTGATTTTTTTTCCTCGCGTGAGATACTAGTAGTAGTACAAATAGTCATAGAGGCTTCCGTTGAGCGTCGGTTTTAATCATACGAGCTAGCAACAACCAAACCGTCTTGGAAAGCAAAGTAGTATTTTTCCGTTGGGACTTGAAGTGCTCCTGTAACACGGCTGTTGTGGACCCATCTATATGATTCTTCAGGTGTGGCCGCTCCACACAAAAAACCAAGTTTCAGGGGCACCTTAGGTACAATTATGGGGTCAGGGCCAGTTCTTTTGGGCGATTCTACCAGAATCGCCCTCCTCCCCAGCTTCTCCCAGAATCATCACTTCATATATTTTTTACAATCCTAGCTAATTAGACCTTAACTAGATAGGATTGTAAAAAACATATGGAGTGGCGATTCTAGAAGAAGCTGGGGAGGGAGTGATTCTGGGAGAATCGCCGAAAAGAACTGGCCCTCAGTCTGTTTCCCAATAAACAAAGGCGTGTTAAACCAGTACCTTGATTAGAAAATATCAGCGGGGCGTGGGCCCATCCAACGGCTGCACGGAATCGCTATGTCGACCATTGACCCGACCGGACTGATTTTTGTGGTAACCGCCTAATAACAATCGGACCCGACTGTCGTATCCGTAGAAAAATTCACCAATGACTGCGGTGGATTCCTGTAGTATATTGCGTGCGGCGGAAACGCTCCTGTCGATCTTGGCGACTTGCGAAAAACGATCATGTCGCAACCTTATTTCTCTTGAATTTTAAATCTCAGACTAACAATCTGACCGATGAACTCAACTGATGTAAATCCTTTCAAACTGGCTCTTCTTCATCTGAAAATTGCGAGCTTCTCGAACCCTAGAAGAGATCCCTCCAAGAACTCATCACCACCGTGCGTGAGCCCCACGGTGGGCGCCAACTGTCGTGGTTTTGTCACGGCAGATGTCCTTAGTGTCAAGACTTAGTCGCGAGACCAACGCATCTATGTGGTAGCTTGAGAAGGGTTGAGCGGAATCGAGAGACGCAACACAAGACAAGGATTTAGACAGCTTCGGGCCCCGGGAAACATCATCCGGTAATAGCCGTACATGTTATTTGAGGCTAGGTCTCACTATGATCACGAGAGAGTCGCCGGTAAACCGGCTCTTTGTGTCTAGCCTAGAGATTGTTTTTTCTCCTTCTTCTTTGGGGAGCCCTGCCCCTCCTTATATAAGTTGAAGGGGCGGGTTACATGTGGAGTCCTATTAGGATTAGGACTAGTCTATCTCTAATACAAACCAGATACAAGTCCAGGTCTTAACTCCTTGTAAGACAAATATTCCTCACGCCTTTCCTCTTAAACCGGCCCACCATAGTATGAACCGGCCTTCATGAACTGCCCGTTGGGCCATCGGGTCTTGTCACTCCTCTGACCCGCCTGCCGGATTACCAATGAATCATAAACCGCCAGGTCCAAACAGGTCGCCTGTGAATCGTTAAGTCTCAGCCGGGTCTCAAGTAAAACACCAAGTCCGGTCGGGTTATACTTCCAGCCGGTTTACACCGCGGGGTATATCCCCGACAGGTGCTATGTGTGCTCCTCTGGCTGCCAAACAGATTGACTCCATCGGTCCTCACGCCCAGCACGATGTTCCTTGGATCATCCCCAAATTCCGGGTGTTCGAAGTTCAACGCTTGTCACTGGCTCGCATCCTTAGGGTGACTCAGCATCTTGTCTTTTTTATTTATCTCTGGATCATTTCCGTCATCTTCTCGCTTCTTCTCCTCCCTATCTGCGTGCCAATGCAGGAGCTTTGCTAGCTTAGGGTCCGCGAAATATCGCTGCAGACGAGGAGTGATCAAAAAGTACCACACCACTTTTCGAGGAGTTTTCTTCCTCTTCTTGTATCGAGTGACGCCGCACACCGGACATATGGTAGACTCCGCGTGCTCGTCCCGATAAATGATGCTGTTGTTCATGCACACATGGTATTTCACGTGCTGTAAATCCAGAGGACACACGATTTTCTTCGCCTCCTCGAAACTGGTCAGGCACTTGTTCCCCTTGGGAAGACGTTCGTGCCAAAATGACATGTTCTCGTCGAAGCATTCGTCGGTCATTTTGTGTTTTACCTTCATCTCCAGAGCCATGAGCGTTACTTTCAGGCGGGTATCTTCGGGCCTGCATCCTTCATACAATGGAGTAACCGCGTCTATCTCCAGTTCATCCAGCTTGGCTTTCTCTCGGGCGGCAGCTCTTGCGTTATTCGTCTACTTGAGAAGCAGCTCTTGAATATGAGGGTCCTGCACCCAGCCCATCGATGGTCCATCGTCGTCTGCTCCGGCATCTTCATCTTCATGATCATGCCCTTCGTCTGCTCCGGCATCTTCCTCATCATCATGTTCGGCATTTTCTACATGATGACTGTGTACTGCATCTACTTCCTGATCATGTCCTGGAGATTCTTTGTCTTCTCGCCCACCCTCGTCGCGGTTGTCTTGCTGCCCTTCCTCACTTCTTGCCCGGCCCCCATGGACGACTTCATAATCATCTTCATCACCTTGCCACCGATAGCCATCCATGAAACCACGCAAGAGCAGGTGGTCCCGCACCTGTACAGAATCCGGGTCCATAAGGCCCCTCAGCTTGCATCTTCGACACGGACATCTTATCTCCCCGTCTCGTTCTTTTGAAGCATCTCGGCCTTCGCGGAGCTCAAAAACCTATTCACGATGCCTTCGGTCATCGTGCGGACCATGGTCACCTGCAGGGTAGAGCAAAACGATATTTTAGAACCAATTTTTTTTTGGCATGACTTTGCCTAAAAATAGGACCAAAAAGAATGCATAGTGCCAAATTCTCGTCGAAACGGAAATGAATCAACATCCCGGAAAAATATTGGCAACTATCGCATTTCAAATACCGATACCTGCAAACACAAACATATGCAACAACACAAACATATGCAACACCACAAACATACGTAGATCTAGGCCATAAAAAGTGCATGTGCACGTTGTTGGAGGGAGAAGAAAGTAGATCTACAACATAAAGAAGCTATCCCCTTACTTACCCATGAAAAAAAAGAAATTTAACCAC
>NC_057812.1:719042688-719080790 GCF_018294505.1 Triticum aestivum | reverse complement strand
TATATATAGTGTTACTATTCATCACCGAGGGTGTAGAATAAGTTATTCTTCACCGAGGTAATCTTATAGTCATTTCATAAATATAAATTACATTTGAAATACAAATAGTTACATTCATATTGATTTACTGCAGAAAATTTGGCATAACAAAAAAATATAGGTCCAAAATTGTATTTTATGTACATTCTACGCTATGTTTTTACATTTGTAACTTTACAGAACATAAAATATTTTTTACAAGATTATAGGTTTTCTTACGCTCTCTTTTTATGTCTAAAACAAGACAAAATTTATGAAACATAAAATTACGGTGCATAGATGTTGAAATAGAGGTGGGTGAAGAATAACTATTTCTCACCCAGGGTTAGTAGTGGCGCACCTTGGTTGTGGTGCGTCATTACTAGTTTGAACTAGTAATGGCGCACTCTACCCTGATGCGTCATTACTAGTTTTGAAAAAAAAGTAAAAAAAATTGTTAGTAGTGGCGCACGGAGTGTGTGGTGCGCCATTACTAGTAAAAACTATTAATGGCGCACTGTGCCTTGGTGCGCCATTAGTAGTTTTGGAAAAATAAAAAAATGTTAGTAATGGTGCACCGTGTGTGTGGTGCGCCATTAGTAATGAGGACACTAATGGCGCACCTGTATCCGGTGCGCCACTGCTATATAGCAGTGGCGCACCACATATATGATGCGTCATTAATGTCCATATTAGCTATAGACCTTTTTCTAGTAGTGTATGTTGTCACTTTCATATACTATTGGGAAATTTTCATTATAAGATTAGATGCACACCCATTTAGTTTTCATATTAAGATTTTATACACTTATAGCTCTTAGTGCATCCGTTGCATGGCAATCCGTACTGCTCACATTGATATCGATTGATGGGCACCTCCATAGCCCGTTGGTTAGCCGCATCTATGTGAGACTTTCTTACCTTTTTGTCTTCTCTATATTTACCCCTATCATCATACTCTATTCCACCCCTAGTGATATATCCATGGCGTGCGCTCATGTATTCCGTAAGAGTTGAAAAAGCGGAAGCGCGTTAAAAAGTATGAACCAATTGCTCAGCTTGTCATCGGGGTTGTGCATGATAAATACTTTGTGTTAAGAAGACAGAGCATGACAAGACTATATGATTTTGTAGGGTTAACTTAGTTTAGCATTGATATTTTGAAAGACATGGTTGCTTGTTGATATGCTTGAGTATCTAAATTACTATGTCAAAACTAGACTGTTGCTTTGAATCACATAAAAAGTCTAAATGTCCATGCTATAAAGAAAAGAATATGATATGACATGTTAAACAACACTCCACATCAAAAATTCTGTTTTTATCAGTTACCGACTCAAGGACGAGTAGGAGTTAAGCTTGGGGATGTTGATACGTCTCCAACGTATCTATAATTTTTGATTGTTCCATGCTGTTATATTATCAATCTTGGATATTTTATAATCATTTTATATCATTTTTGGTACTAACTTATTGACATAGTGCCAGTTCATGTTTTTTCCGTGTTTTTTACATCGCAGAAAATCAATATTAGACGGAGTCCAAATGCCACAAAAATTTATGGAGAGTTTTTAAGGACCAGGAGGAACATGTTGGGCCCTGGTTGCACATGGGGGGGTCCTGAGGAGAGGACAACCCACCAGGGAGCGCCAGGAGGCCTAGGCGCGCCCTGGTGGGTTGTGCCCACCTCAGGTGCACCCCGGACCGCCTCTTTGCTCTATAAGTACCCCAAAAATATCAGAACCATAGGGGAGTCGACAAAATATCCATCCAGCCGCCGTAGTGTCCAGAACCACTAGATCCAATCTAGACACCATCATGGATGGGGTTCACCACCTTCATTGGTGCCTCTCCAATGATACGTGAGTAGTTCTTTGTAGACCTTCGGGTCTGTAGTTAGTAGCTAGATGGCTTCGTCTCTCTCTGTCTCTCTCTCTCTCTCTCTTGTTCCCCAATACAATGGTCTCTTTGAGATCCATATGATGTAACACTTTTTGTGATGTGTTTGTTGGATCTGATGAACATTGAGTTTATGATCAGTCATATCTTTTTATATCCATGAAAGTTATTTGAGTTTCTTTGATCTCTTATAGCCTCATATTTATTCTCCGATATTTGGGTTTTACTTGGCCAATTTGATCTATTTATCTTGCAATGGGAAGAGATGCCTGGTAGTGGGTTCGATCTTACGGTGCTTGATCCCAGTGACAGAAAGGGAACTGACACGTATGTATCATTGCTACTAAGGATAAAAAGATGCGATCTATATCTAGGCAATAGATAAACGGATCTTGTCTACATCATCTCATCGTTCTTATTGCATTACTCCGTTTTTCCATAAACTTAATACACTATATGCATGCTGGATAGCGGTCGATGTGTAGAGTAATAGTAGTAAATGCAGGCAGGAGTCGGTCTACTCATCTTGGATGTGATGCCTATGTAATGATCATTGCCTGGATATCATCATAATTATTTGAGGTTCTATCAATTGCCCAACAGTAATTTGTTTACCCATTGTTTGCTATCTTTCTCGAGAGAAGCCACTAGTGAAACCTACGGCCCTCGGGTCTTCTTCCTCATATATTTGCTTGCGATCTACTTTTTCTTTGCATTTTTATTCAGATCTATTAAACCAAATATACAAAAATACTTTGCTGCACTTTATTTTATTTACGATCTATTATTTCAATCTACTAAAAATTTCTGGCATCGTTACCCGAAAGGGATTGACAACCCCTTTAACACGTCGGGTTGCGAGGTGTTGTTATTTGTGTGCAGGTAACGTTTACGTTGTGTTTGTTGGTTCCTACTGGTTCGATAACCTTGGTTTAATCACTGAGGGAAATACCTACCTTCGCTATGCTACATCATCCCTTCCTCTTTGGGGAAATACCGACGTAGTCCTAGCAGACAGGAGTTTTGTGGCGCTATAGTCAGGGAAACAATCAATGCCACCGCCCTACGCTCGTCCATCTAGACATGAAGACACTGGAAGATCGGTCGTGCGTAGTACCTACCAAACAGGCATGACATAGCGTAGCACATGTCGGCTAGTCATGACTTGACATCTCCACTGAAGCTCCATGCAAGACGGAGCCTCTCCATGCCTCATACCTTTGTCTTCCAGCGATGCTCCACAAACTATGCTCCCAAGAGAGAAACAACATCACAATGCCGCCATTGTCCGATCTATAAGACGAGATCCTAGAGTTTCCCCTGGAGCTCGACAATAGTTACACGACGATGCGTTCATCAAGGTAACGGCGTTGAACACCACCATCGCCCACCGTCAGCTTGCTTTTCACCGGCAACTATGTCTCCCGGACTCGCGGCCGGGACTAGATGACGGATCTCGAGATCAGACCACCCAGCATCAGGCGGACCACCTCCGACGGAGGAAATGGCCACCACCGCCAATCTGAGGTCCACCCTGTCACCGCCGTGCCACCAAGCCCTGAGCTCACCAGACGCCGCCGCCTTGATAGGCCACCCCACATCGGCCATCCCCGAGCATCAGAGAAAACATGCCCCGCCGCAAGCCACCACGAGGGGTTTTGCGAAGGTCTGGGAGTGTGGCGGGAGGGGAGGGTGGCACGCACCGCCGTCCGAGTCACCCACGGGAGGGATGACGCAGGGGCTCGGATGTGATTTGGGAGGGTTCGCAAGTGTGCATGTCGTTGGTTGGGTGCTTGTATACCCCGCAAAAAAGGTAGGGTGCTTGTATAGCATTTCAATTTCTTTTGTGTTTTTAGACCATATACTAGTTTCTTTGAAGAAAAGTTGTATTAATAAATTTGTCTTGCATGCTACTTATCGTCACATTAATTTCTTTTAAACAATACAAGTGCAGTCTCTTGAAATTGTGCAAATGATAATATAGCTGCAAAGTGTGCAAATGATAATACAGCGTCAAACACCCGGTTGGCCTACCTATTTGTGAGAGGAAAGTAAGGTTTGTATTGAAAACTTGCTTCAAAACAAGTCTCAACTTTATTGATATGTGCCAAAGAACCATGTTCATAACGGGAACTTGATTTTCATGGTAAAAGTTGTTTTTCGACAATATTCATCAGAACATGCCCATATGGGCTCGAATTTCAAAGAAGGTCTCATCACAATGAACACAATGACGAAAGCATATTTTGATTTGGCGAAGTTTTTAAAATCGATGCGATTTTTCATCCATGGCGCCGACCTCGTCTTGTTTGAATGCATGTGTGTTGCCGGTCTTTTCATTTATAGGTTGTTCCATCACTAATGTATTTTAGAGTGCTCTTGCATGTGGGATGCGCTTCCTTACATCCATAGGTTGATCCATCACTAACTTTACATTTAGAGAGCTCCTGCATATGGGGAGCACCCACTCAACGAAAAAGGAAAAAAAGAGTTGCAAGTGTGGGGGAGAAATTCTCAGGCAACGAGCGGGCCTCCTCGGAGAAGTCGGATCCCAACAATCGCGTTATCTTACATTTTTAAGAAGTTGATCCCCACTACTACCAATTCTCTTAACATACACACTGTCCATATCATCATCATGCCACATCACCATTCAGTTTGCAAATCATCTTAACATGCACCTAGTCAACTCAGCCATGCAGCCACATCATCGCATCGCTGGCTGGCTTTGTCCCTGAAGAAGGGTTCTCAACGCATCAGTTCCTTTCTTCTTCATGCTGCCAGCCATTATTGCTACCGTTTACATCTTCCAATATCCCACACGTACAAGATTAACTAACGGGGTAATCAAGCGGCCGGCCGGCGGTTCATTACCCGTCCGCTTCCCGTACTTTATAGTTGTAGGTCCCCTCACGTCTTCTTCCACTTCCCAGTCTACGTCGGCAAATTTCTACTCTAGAAGGCGGTGGTGTCAATCTGCATCTTCATTATGTGGTTGCAACGCTGGTTGGAAAATTCACTGGCAACTCCGCGGCTGCAGCTGCTGCAGGTTCCACCGTTGCTCTCCGTCAACCTCAAAGGTCTGCCTCACGAATCACGATTCGTTTGTTTTTCTATATCCATTATTCCATTGATTGTTGAGAGTATGTAGTATAGCAGAGCATGCGCTAGCTTTTGGTGTTGACGAACATATTCTACCGGTTCTCATGCGTAGCAGCTTAAGATTCTTTAACTAAGGCAACGATATTGCTTGCATTGGTTAGGAAGAAAGTTCATTAGAAAGGAAGTATAACCTGGAAGATTGGAGGTATGAAGAATATTTACAGATTAGAAGAGTGGAAGAAAGAAATTATGTAATGCCATCTGCTTCAAGTTGTGGAGGCCAGTTGTCCACATATCTGTGCAACTAAAGATCGCCCGTTTCTTTTCGTTCCTCAGGTGCCACCATATTAGTATAACCAAAGCAGGGAAATCATTTTTGTAGGTGGCTAAAATGGCAATCGATCAACCAGTCCTCCACGTTTTGAGTCAGCAGAGAAGGAACAAGATCAGTCTAGAAACTACAAAAACGCAAGGCGAAATCCCAAACTGCAGTAACTGAGCAATGGCAGCATAAAATCACACCTTTTTTAATTATTCATTCAGTTACGTCAGTGTTTGTACATTTTTATCAAAAAAATTGTGAGTGGGACTCTTGTCAATATTGAACGAATACGATTTCTGATTTGAGATAAGCTCTACATATGTTGCTAGATCTTGGAATATTTTGCCGACCATAGTAGGTAGAGTGTACCATCATATTTTCATGTTCTTTTAGAAAATCAATACTTTCAGGTATCATGAATACCCAATATGTTATGAATTTTCGGGCACTGATTTACAGTCTTCGTCAGATGAAACTGGACCTTAATATTCTTCAACAACCATATCTCAAACAAATCATCAGAAAATCCCGCAGCAACGCGCGGGGCATCGTCTAGTTATTAAGGGTAGGATGCTTAGCCGGGGTGGTAGCCAGCCAATTGCTATGTCCGTGACGGAGCCGCGTGACGTACCTCCGCGTGCGAGCGCGGGCGCCATGGTGTGCCCGCCTGAATCCGACACCGAGAACTCCAGTCCTGCCCGTCGCCGTGGAAAGTGCATCACCCTACCTTGCCGACGCTTTGCCCCCCGAAGCGTGGGGGGACAGGCCCGTGCCACCAGGCCCGGCAACACGGGTGCACGTGCGTCCCCTCTTAAGCGTGTCGCCAGCGATGAAAGTTACCCGTTTGGGACTAATAAAAAGTAAAAAAATCAAGTATCCGTACATGTTCTTCAAAGCACTTAAACAACTCAAAAACACTAGCCATGCGCACACGCACATAGATCGACATGGTCGGCAAAGGGCAGACACATCGACCGAACATAGTGTGTACGCATGTATTGTCTTTTCGGTGGCGGTCATTTGAACACAGAGCAATGCAAATGCGGACATAAACGTACATACACTCATCCTATCCTATAAGCACCACTGTCTGAGATACCGAACCGGCATAATATCTTGAGATCAATAAAATAATCATGAGCACCTTCGTAGTGGATGAGAACGCATTCTCCCACGGGATGAACATGGGCGAAAAGCCTAAACAAATTCAAAAAAAATGCAAGCACCAGTACCAAACTTAGGACCTAAACCCTGATGAGCTGGTTCAACCATAAGCAAACTAATCATCTGAGCTATACTCAGTTCACTGTGGCGGCCATTTGCAAAGACTAATTATGCATGCTGTTAGAATGGAGAGACAGGGATTGTTGCGGAATAGTTGATGTATTTCTTGCACCCCATGGGCATATAAAGGAGTACCTGATCGTTTTGAAGTACAAGGCAAGATAGAATAATATCCTATGCTATCCTAGCTTTCCTAATAATTACGATACTCAACATCCCTCCGCAGTCACAACGGTAGTGACGCAGACAGTGAGACTGGAGAAGAATCCGAAGGCAACCAACGGACCATGTTAAAAGGAACAGAGAGGAATTGTTGCGGAATAGTTGATGTATTGCTTGAGCCTCATGGGCATATATATAAGAGTATATGATCGTCTTGGAGTACAAGGCAAGAAAGAATAATATCCTACGCTATCCTAACTTTCCTAATAATCACGATACTCAACACATGCAACTGAGGGCGCCTCGCTATGTGACCGCACAACAAAACTATGAATGAATGCCTTTCACACTTCTGCAGCAGGAGAGAGCCAATTAATCTAGTCGTCTCGACTCATGTGTATTCGTTATTTCTTGAAAATTCAAAAATTCGTACAAGTACTCCCTCCATCCGGGTTTATAAGCAGGTCCCCTCTTATTTTGGCCTTAAGTTTTTTATGGAGAAACTTTCAATCCTATTCATCATTTTTCATGGCAGTACAATGAACACCGGAGTAAAAAATATACTCAAAGCAACCGTTAATTTATAGGGACTGTCATCAATTAGAAAAACAAATCATGGGGCACCATGCTCTTTCACATACATAATTGATGTAAATATAGCATGAATACTTCATAAACTATAGATACGTTAGAGATGTATTAACATCCCAAACTTAATTACTGCTCATCCTCGAGTAGGTAAATAATAAACAAATAATTTATGTAGTGTGAATGCTAGGATAGAAATAACTTTTGCTCACATAGGCAATGATAATTCTGATAACAAGTCACATCATTCCATTAACTTCAATATATCATAAAGTTGTAATGTAGTATCTAACGAATCTTTCAAGATTATATTGCAAACATAAAGCAACCTAGTATGCATTCTTCTAACAGAGCTCATTGGTTTATTTTGAGAGGTATATATTCAAGAGCATCAAATGAGAAGTATGTATAGTTGGGTTTCCATCTAATCACGAATCCTGAGTAACCTTTTCTCTGCCTGTTTGCGTTCTAAGCAGTATAATTCAGAATACCTTTTTTGTTGCCTTTACTTTAACATGTGTGCAAGGAACAATACCATTATCCTTCCTGATGTTTTTGTACATATGTTTTCAAATAAATACATTAGATGTTTAGGATTTTCTTCAGAAGTACTCCTATGATATCATAATTTTGTTAGGAAACAGGCGCTTTGTGAATAATAGTGGGATTTTATAAAAAGTTACTACCATTATCAAATAATTGGATCTTGTTAGGAAACAGGCACTTCCATATATACAAAAAAAATAGTAAGTTTAAGTTTTATTAGTTCTGTAGTTATATGCATTTTGTAGAATATAGGGCCTAATATTTCATTTTGCCCTGGCCTGCAAATTTCAGGAGACGGGCCTGGTCCCACCCGACCACCTAGACCGGAGAATCAAACTTACCTACAGTTGGGCTGGCGCCCGCTCTGCCGTGCGCATTCATGACGACGTGTTAGATGTGAGGTTCAGGGCCAGGGCAGGAGCCTTTCATCGTCCTTGGTGACGTGTGCTACAAGCGCTCGTGTGTTCAAGCTAGCCTTGCTGTCCTCTGCGCCCAAGTATTTGGAGCAACAACATATGGTAGAGCACGTTTCGTTCCTTAACATCCATGTAAAATATTTTGAGATAAACGAATACTTTTTGTGTGTTGCACACACTCAAATACTTATTAGTACAACCCCAAATCCGAAATACAATGTATGTGAAGTCAATACAACACAAGATACATATGGACTAGGTGCAGCGTGCAAATTCGTCGAGAGGCAATTACAAACCGCTACATGTAACTGATTCATATATTCCTCTTAGTTCCCTATGTAGCGACTTAATTAAAATCAACATATGATGGAAAATAGACCCGGGGGCCATAGGTTTCACTAGAGACTTCTCTCTAGATAGCAAATAATAAGGTGGGTGAACAGATTACTGCCGAGCAATTGATAGAAAAGCACAAAGTTATGACGATATCTAAGGCAATGGTCATGAACATAGGCATCACATCCGTTTCAAGTAGACCGAAACAACTCTGCATCTACTACTATTACTCCACACATCGACCGGTCCTGCCTGCATCTAGAATATTAAGTTCATTAAGAACAGAGTAATGCATTAAGTAAGATGACATGATGAAGAGGAATTTACTCAAGCAATATGATGAAAACCCCATCCTTTTATCCTCGATGGCAAAAATATGATGCGTGCCTTGCTGCCCCTACTGTCACTTGGGAAAGGACATCGCAAGATTGAACCCAAAGCTAAGCACTTCTCTCATTGCAAGAAAAACCAATCTAGTTGGCCAAACCAAACCGATACTTTGAAGAGAATTACAAAGATATCAAATCATGCATAAAAGAATTCAGAGAAGATTCAAATAATATTCATAGATAAGCTGGTCATAAATCCACAATTCATCGGATCTCGGCAAACATACCGCAAAAAAGTATTACATCGAATAGATCTCCAAGAACATCGAGGAGAACATGGTATTGAGAATCAAAGAGAGATAAGAAGCCATCTAGCTACTAGCTATGGACCCATAGGTCTGAGGTAAACTACTCACGCTTCATCGGAAGGGCAATAGAGTTGATGTAGAAGCCCTCCGTGATCGAATCCTCCTCCGGCAGGGAGCCAGAAAAGGTCCCTAGATGGGATCTGATGGGTACAGAAGGTTGCGGTGGTGGAAAAGTGTTTTTGTGGATGCCTCTAGTGGTTTGGGGATATTTGGGAACATATAGGCGAAAGAATTAGGTCAGGAGGGTCACGGGGGCCCCACATGGTTGGGGGCGCGTCCTACCCCCTGGGCGCGCCCTCCGTCCTTGTGGCTGCCTCGTAGCTCCTATCAGTTTATCTCTAAGTCTTCTGGTTGTCTTCCGGTCTATGGAAAATCATCGCAAAGGTATCATTCTGTTTGGACAACGTTTGGTATTCCTTTTCTACGAAACTCAAAAATAAGGAAAAACAGAAAGTGACACTGTTCTCTAGGTTAATAGGTTAGTCCCAAAAATAATATAAAATAGCATATTAATGCATATAAAACATCCAAAACAGATAATATAATATTATGGAACAATCAAAAATTATGATACAAGTCGAAATTTCACAAGCTAGTTCAAAAACTAAGTGTAGAAGAAAATTCAGTTAGCTACTAATAGAACAAAATTCAGTTCACTTTAGTGTTCTATAATGAAATGAAAAAACTTCAGTTAACTACTAATTTCATTCATTTAACTTCACCTAATTAACTGATGGTACCACTACCACTACCACTAGTAACCTAAGTGTAGAAGAAAATTCTGCTAACTACTAATAGAGAAACTTAGTTAACTTTAGTGCTATATAATGATGAGATAAAAAATCCAGTTAACTATTAATTTCAATCATTTAGGTCATTCATTTAACTTCACCTAATTAACCTATTGTACCACTACTACCAGTAGCGCTACTAGCCTAATTAACTTAGTAAAACCCTACTACCCTCACTAAAAAACATCTAATTAACATCTACTAGTACCACTACTGCCCTGACCTAATTAACATCTACTAGTATGACTATATACTACTAGCAGCACTGCTGCAACATTTTCTTCAGTTTGTTCCTTCAAGAAAAACATCTATGGAAACAAAAACCCTATTTAAACCCTACTGCCCTACCTAAATTTTTGATCTAAACCCTACTGCCCTAGTTAAACCCTACTGCCCTAGATAAATTTTTGCTCTAACCTAGCCAACCTAGTTAACCTAATTAACCTAGCTAGTTAACTTAGTTAGGTAACCTAGCTAGCTAGTTAACCTACTTAACCTAGCTAATTCCTAGAATAATATTTTCTGACCTAATTTGATACTTAGCTAATTTGATATATGTGAAAATAGCTACCTAGGTTTTATAGCAAAACCTAGCTATCTAGGGTTCATACCAAAACCTAGGGTTCATGCTTAAACCTAGGGTTCATAACTAAATTCACCTAAGTAAATTAACCTAGAGAGGAGGGGTGGGGACTTACAGAGAGGGTGCTCAGAGGAGACGGTGGCAGGGAGGTGCTCGGGGGAGACAGTGGCATGGAGGACGTCGAGGGTGGCTTCGGTGGCGTCTACAGCAGCTTCGACGGCGAGGGTGGCTCCGGGGGCGTCGAGGGCGCGCGGCTCCGGTGGCGGCGACGGCGCGCGGCTCTGATGACGGCGACGGAGGCAGGATGGCGAGGGAGCAGGGGCGGCGAGGGAGAGGTAGGAGATGCGAGAAGAATGGAGAATTGGGGGAAGGAGGGACGCCCGCGCAGGGGCGAGTCAAACATAACGGCAACGCGGTTTCTGCAACAGCGCTATAGCAACTTAGCTATAGTGCTGTTTGGTGGACCGCGCTACTAGTTGAGCTAAGTTAAATATAGCGCGTGTAGCGAAAACACGCAATAGCTAAGGTTGCTACAGCGCTTTCATAAACAGGCGCTACTAATATTGCTTTCATTTTTCCATTTTCTTTAATTTTCTTTTTCTTTTTTCTTTTCTTTTCCTTTTCTTAGTTGCAGCGCTGTCGCCTTAAAACGCGCTACTACTATTTGCTTAGCAGTAGCGCGGTGTGTAGACGGGCGCTACTACTACTATACCTAGCTTGTCTCCAACGGTGTGGCAGTTATAGTAGTAGCGCTTTTTATTTGGCAGCACTACTACTATATAAATAGTAGCGGGCTTGTTCTCCCCGCGTTATTGTTAGGTAGTAGTAGCGCCTTGTTTTAGCCAGCGCTACTGATAATCCTCTGTGCATAAGGTTTTCCCTAGTAGTCAATAAATTCTTGGCGTCTTCTGTGTGAGGCATGAATGTTAAAATTTTGACTCACATCCAAGGGTCAAAAGAGGTCTTGTAAACAGTGAGACTTCCATGCACCATTGACGTCAAAAAAATAAGCAACACGGTGTAGTCTGCAATCTCTCTTCAGCACGCTGGGGCAGAAGGATGGTCCTCACAGGATCCAAGTCTTCATGGAAATACCGTCATCAACTCTGTAAAATTATCCCTTCCTTGACTAGCGCCAGCCCGTTTTCTACCGCTATCCACACAGCGGACACATTGCCGGTAAACACTATATCCAACAAATTCCCACTGGGGTACTATTTTCCCTATCGCAATCAGGCACATAAGCCCGTCGGAGCATCAAGCAATCGCCAACTTGTTTTGCTAGAAGTTCTTGGTGGAATGCACGCACACGATGTAAACAGATACCACCCTTTGACTTAGGCAGCATCATTTTGCGCCAATTCAACTAGGCCATCTTCCTTTGTACTTTCTTCACCATCTACTAGTGCTGAATATGCTCAAAACATGTTGGACTCGCTTGAGCCACCGACTTGATCAATATTTCCTTGTTCCCCGAAGACATCTCTCTCCCCCCTTAACTTGCTTCCAATACTTGAAATCTACACATTGCAGCTACACGATCAAATGCTTAACAAAATATGTGGCATATGGCCTAGCTTGTTACAGAAATGTTTTTGCCATTTGAATTGAAACGAATACTGATTAATGCAAAGGTCATCCCCAACAGCGGCAGGGAGCTAAGTGGAAGTTCTCACAGGCACGACCCGTGCACTTTTAATTACAGGTATGGGAACAACGGCATAAACACGGCCTTGGCGAGCCGGGGTGTACATGGTGAAGGCAGAACCTGATGGAATAGCCGAGAAGGCTGAACGAACGTATGGAGTGCGGTTGCCAGTGTGCCTCTTTCTCGTCTTTGCAACGTCAAACATAGCTGGCTTGGCACCGATCATACCCGTGCTACCACTAGGTGTGGAGCGTTACCTCAATCGACTAAGCCGCAGTCTTTGAGACCAAAGATCGCACATGCAGAGCTATATATCTACTCTTTACTCAAATAGAACCCATCATCCAAGCACCTTCTCGTTTGCTGCAACTCCCCCGTGCTCCTCAAATAGATCCATGCTAGATTCAACATATATAGTATGACGAACTTTATTAAAACATTAAGGTCACTAGACAAAATTTCATGGAATACAAGGCAATAAAAACTCACAAGTTTCTTCCTAAATATGAATACTATCTATGCTAACCTAACAAAAAGATATTGCACCAACAAGCAACGGATCGATCCAAACCTAAATTACAAAGAAATCATGGAACATAGTCCCGATCTAGGAACTCCCTCAAAGGTTCTTCTAGTGCCTCTGTAACAGCTTCCCACCCAGCGGTCGTCGGGTAAGTCTCATCCCAGTAGAAATTCTTTTCAGGATTCTTGCATAGGTCGTAGAGGCGCTTCCCTGAAGGGCTAACCTGTCCACAGTACCCCAGCTCGGTGGAAGCCTCACAGCAAGGTGTCAGCTTGCGCTTGAAATTGTTTGACTGCTCCGACCCTTCACCTGCATACACACAGTTCCAACAGACGTTGAATAAAGTGCATACATGTGAAACCGGACTTAATTTGCATCATGCGCGTGCAGACATATAAAGTACGAGTACTTACCCGGGGCGTGATTAACGATGTCAGTGAAGGCAGTGTAGAGGTCCAATATGTGGGCATTATTCTTGTTCCCCATCAGGTGTTCTATATTGTTGTTGTGCACAGTTGCGGCATAGTTTGCCAGAAGGTCGCATGTCGTGTAGTTGTTCGCACTAGTCCGCAAAGGCGTGCAGCCAATGGGATGCATGTTGTTCACTAGTACCTTTCTCACACCTAGCCTCTGTAGCTTCCCCACGTTCTTCGCAATCTCAGTCGTCACGTTCCCAATATAACTATCAATCTGCATGCAAGAGATGTTACTTGGTAAGAAGCTGGGTATATAGTAATTGCATACTGGTTAGTGTTTGCAAGTTTGAGTCTGCTAACTACTACTCACATCATCGAAGCTACTCAAGAAGGCATTGTCGACGTTGGCACCAGTCATGTAGTCACTGCCGGAGATGGAGACGAGAGCAACGGAGCTCTGAAGCTGTTGTTTTGAGATGACCCCAGTATTAAGTAGCCTCGTGAAAGCATTAACCTGTGTGGCAAGGGTCGGCACCTTCTTGTCCGGCACCTCGTAGACGCCAGCACCGCCGAAAGCAAAGGTCATGCCAGATGGGTCGCAAGATAGATGTGGCGTGAGCCTGTGCGATGGAGGGGCTTCATTGAGGCCCAAGATCCTTGCTGCAAGGGAAATAAATCAATAAATATGAAGGATTATTTTTAGTACAACACATATAAGATTGTAAGGGTCAGAACTAAATGATCTAGAGCCTTGATATGATGGATTATTTTGGATGGTCTTAGATATAAGGTTGTACGTGCTCAAAAATATTTTTTTCTATCTAGCATACCAGTATATATCTAGCTACGTACCGATGAAGTCAGATTGAATCCAATAGTTGGAAAGGCGTCCAGTTGGAACAGGAGTCGCAGATCCACGGGAGTTGAGATAGGAGCCATAGGGATAGCTCCATTGACGCCATGTGTCGGTCTTTGGGAGGTTGCCGTTGTCGACGAAGCCATCGCCGAAGACGAACATGCTGGACCATTGGTTCTTTGACCCCTGATCAGCCGAAGGTGTGCCTCGAGCCTCCACACGAGCCCCTGTAACGTAGATCAATCATGTCTTAGTGCATGCATGAAGAACATGACGTGGTCAAACTAACATGTATACTTGTAGATCGCGCTAGCAAGGAATATCTAAAAGCTAAAGCAAGGCAGTAATGAGTTTATGATGTGCATTACCACCCAATGCAAGGACGACGAGGAGAAGGCAGAAGACGGTCGGCATGAGCTTCATGGTTACGAGGCCCCGGGAGGCGGCTATGGGGAGCTAGATGGTTGTGGCCGTGCATGAGCCTATAGCTATATTTATAGAAGATTTTTCTGGTCGGTAGGTAGGTACGTATTGCACATGGAGTCAGCAATCCCACGTACGTACGCTTGTAGCTATAGCCGCGGCCAGACTAAGAATGCATGCGTCAACGTGGAGACGAAGAAACGTCTTGGGAAACCAATAGATACAAGAATCGTGTGTAGCAAACTTTGAACGACAGGTAGATAGAATGGTGCGTCCTACCTGTACCTGTTAATTTGAAAGTCCTACAAGGCCACCTGGATTCAGGAATCCTTGTACCTGTTAACTTGAAAGTCCTACCCTGCACCTGGATTCAGGAATCGGTTGGGGCGCAACCTGGAAGTCACACCGGAGGTGAGATGCAGGACCAGGGGAGCAGCCGTGTGCTCCCCGGCGCGAGACATGTGCTGCCGGCGCGCTTGTTCTAGCTACAAAATGAACAGTAATTGCGTGGTACACACACTCAGATACTTATAATTAGTACAATCCCAAATACAATATGACTGTGCTATACAAGAACATAGTGCATGCATTTTGCAATCGAGTAGGGCATTTTGGAGACCGAGCTACATGGATACTCTAAAATTCAAGGATGTAATGTGTATGTTTATAAAATTTCAGAATCAAATACCTTGAATCACGAGCTACATAAAAAGAAACAAAATCATGGACTTTCAGAATGAATAGTACACATGATAAAAGGCCCCAGATTTGTCTTTTTTGCGTAGCTCTCATTTTAGTGTTTTTGACCTGAAAATCTACACACACACACACACACGTACATTATGTATCTATGTATACGTGTATTTTGTTTAGAATTATTTAAAACTGAAAAGTTTGAATTTCGAGGCTTTCAAATTAAGTCCTCTGTGGAGCTCGGTCTTCATTTGGCATTTTTCGCTACCAAAGGCACTTTCCACCTTCCCTCATCATATACATGCATGCATGTAAAAAATACAAAAATACCTATGCCATCAAAGATTTCATCAAAATTCAAAATGCTTTATATTTCAAACCATCGGTCCGATTCAAAATTCATTTTGAGAGATACGCACACTAAAATAGTTAAATCAGTACAATCTGACCATGTTGTTCTGATCTGTATTTTGAGTATAGTTGTTAAAAAGTATGCAAAATGTTAAATAAAACCACTTGTTTATCTTGGCAAAAGTTATATTCAACATTTTTTTAAACTTTTGTGTACACATGCATCATTTCATTAATTTTGGTATTTCCATCTTTTGCGCTGCGGTCAAATTGTTTGGGCAAGATAGTTGGCTAGTTGCTCAAGTTGTCGTGCTCCAAAAAATTTAAGATAGTAGCTCGTTCGAATTAAGGTTTGGTGTTTCCTATGTTGTTGTCTCGAGAATACGAGTTCATTCACATTATTTTTGTTTGCTTTACAAAACAGAAAAACCATGGATTAATGTATTACAAAAAACAGTAAGTTTAAGTTTTATTAGTTATTTAGTTATATGCATTTTGTACAATATAGGGCCTAATATTTCATTTTGCCCTGGACTGCAAATTTCAGAAGACGGGCTTGGTCCTACCCGACCACCTAGACCGGAGAATCAAACTTACCTACAGTTGGGCTGGCGCCCGCTCTGCCGTGCGCGTTCATGAGGTCGTGTTAGATGTGAGGTACAGGGCCAGGGCAGGAGCCTTTCATCGTCCTTGCAGGTGTGACGTGTGCTGCAAGCGCTCGTGTGTTCTAGCTAGCCTTGCTGTGCTCTGCGCCCAAGTATTTGGAGCAACAACATATGGTAGAGCACCTTTCGTTCCTTAACATCCATGTAAAATATTTTGAGATAAACGAATACTTTTTGTGTGTTGCACACACTCAAATACTTATTAGTACAACCCCAAATCCGAAATACAATGTATGTGAAGTCAATACAACACAAGATACATATGGACTAGGTGCAGCGTGCAAATTCATCGAGAGGCAATTACAAACCGCTACATGTAACTGATTCATATATTCCTCTTAGTTCCCTATGTAGCGACTTAATTAAAATCAACATATCAGAGAGTACAATACACATATAGTATTCATTGTTTTAAAGACAGAGTATGTCGATCGAACATCAGACGGCTGTGATCTTTTCGATGCTTCGCCTAGTTGAACTGCTACACACATCGTAGCTTGGCTGAGAAAAAACAAGAATGGTTTGAATAAGACATAGTGTTTGAGGTGAACAGTATGTACTTAAGTAGAACAATAAATTGTTACCATCCATGAGTATGAAACTATATAGTTCACTTGTTATTTATTCCTGCAGACTTCGGTTTTCCGGCACCATGAGACTCCTTATCATGCCCCCTTTGACTGTTGCTTGCTGATGACTGCCCATTCCTATTGGTCGATGATGGGGAATGAGGTCTAGGTTGATCTGCATTCACGCAAGGTCACAGGGAGATGACCAAAGTAACTTTAGCAAACTCATTTTGGACATGGAATGAAACCTAGATAAAAATTGCTGAGAAAAAAAGCAGATGCCACGTAATGTACATATGTTCACTGCAGTCTAGTGTGTTATGCGCCAATTAGTACTCCTTCCGTTTATGTATACAAGGCCATTTAGGTGGTGTTTGGTTCTCTAGTCCTATGACTTTTTCTAGTCCCGGGGACTTTTTGAAAAAGACTCTCCAGGAGGTGCTTCTAAGGACTTTTAGCAAAAAGTCCCAGAAATGTCTCACCCTGTTTGGTTTGCTAGGGACTTTTTCTATTTAACAGGGCGTGCGCGTGCCCCTAGGTCATCAACTAATTAGTTAAACAGTATATAAATTACCAATCCCTCACCTTAGATTTTGCCCCATTCCGATCTCACCATGGGCAGCTCAGAGTGACTAATAGTGAGTTCTACATTGACGGTGCCGCTGTCGTCGGCTACACCCCTTTGCTCGCAGCCGATGGTGTTAGTCGTAGCTTGATCTCCATGTCCTCTCCGCAGGAGGCATGGCGGAGGGGCCAGCCCTGTCTATGTCCGGAGGTGCTCCTAGCGTGCACGCCCTCCAATGGATGCGCTCGTGGCGCACTACCATGGGCATGCGCTGCTGTGTTGGCGACGGCGGTCGGAGATGGCAAACGCTGGCGCACTTCTGGGTGCCACCGAGAAGCAGTGCGGCGTCCCACCATCTGTGCTGCCTATCAAAGTCGTGTGCCCAGTGCATGACCAGTGGCTGATTTTGTCGGTGCCGAAGAAGCACAGCCATGTTGTTAAGGACTTAATTACGTGTAGGCTCACATTCACCCCTGCTCTGGTCATGGTTGATGGCAGTGGTGAGTTCTGAACTTGGGCATGTCCTTGTTATGTTAACGTAAGTGCTATGTATGTCTGGTTAGTGAACTTGGCTGTCAGCTATTTGGTAAATTATATATGTAGTTCCTTTGTTGGTTATGTAACCGCAGGCGTGCATTGAGAACTATGATAATGTCAGTGGTTGTGTTGCAAGGTTCTGTTGTAATATCAAGTGTTGTCCTGGTCGATCCTTATGTACACGCAGGTGAAGTTCACCTTGTACAATACCTTTTTTGTAGGAAACTTTTGTACAGTACCTGAAGCAATAATTTGGCCATACATGTAGTTTAATTTATCATGTTTTCTAAGTTATAATATCTCAGCCATAGAGAGAATATTTTGGCCATACACGTGATTTAATTTATCTGGAAACTTTTCTAGAATTACAAGATCACTTATTTAGGTCAAGTTTGTATGCCTTATACATTAAAAATTCCCTCCTTCATCCAATGCAAAGAGAGCTTTAGAAAATGCAGAACTCAGAAACCTATTAGTTGGTCCCCTAAAATACCTAGGGTATATATTTATCCCTCTACTCATTACTGCCTCTACTTGTGCGGATGACATGAAATTATTTGAGAACTTATGTGCCTCTTGCATTCTGTAGTAACCAGCGCAAATATATCCTATGGCTATAATTCCATTCCACTCCTGGCCTTCTTAATTTATTCTCTCACACCCCCATCAATGGCCATGTAGAATTCGTTTCCTTTCTGGCTTATTCATTCCATATGCATGGCCTTCTCTCTCCCTTACTTTAATTCCTTTCCTCCGTGGTTCATGGCAATGACTATATTTTCTTTCCTTCATAAGTCATAACTCAGGAAAGGAAGTTTTTTCTCTTACTTCTTTTCCTCTCGCTCCTTTTGATTCCTTAATAGGCGGCTTATCGGTTTCAACTCAGAAACATATAAAACTTGGTGGAACTTGATCGAAAGGAGCGAGGTGGGACTATTTATAGCAAAACGATCTGTTTTCTATCACATACCATACCATAGCTGAGTTGGGTCCCATGATCTATACGTGATGGCGAGGTTTCGAGTTCGATTCCCCCATGGTCCTATATTTTTTCGTTGCTCCTCCATTGATTTTAGAAAAAATGAGAGGAGGCCTACCTCGGCCCATAATAGTTTGTTCAAATAATGGGCTGGGAACACATATATGGGTCGGTGTATAAGAAAACTATTAAGCCTATGGAGAACTATGAAAGTCTCTATCCTTTAATATTATATCCTTTAATATTAGGTAAAGATAAAGATAAAGATAAATGGAGTAGCTAGTTAGTTAGTACAGTAGCATGCATGCGATATAGGGGTATTATGCAGTGGTGAGTCAAGTAGGTGTGAAAGTCTCCATCCTTTAATATTAGGTAAAGATAAAGATAAAGATAAATGGAGTAGCTAGTTAGTAAGTACAGTAGCATGCATGCGATATAGGGGTACTATGCTGTGGCGAGTCAAGTAGGTGGGCTTCATAGGGCTCTAGCCTACCCTCCAAAAAAATGTATTATTTTTTTAATACTACTCTTCTTTTCAGGTCAGCCCATTAGCCCGACAGAGGCACCAGCAGAACAGCCCACACGGCCACACCAGAGCAACGAAGCACGCATCGAGGGTTCCAGCCTCCACGCACGCCGCACAATCCACACGCCGACACGCGCATCCGGGCCCCAGACCAAGCGTTCGTCGGCGTTGGGGCGGACCATGCAACCGGCCGGGGCGTCGGACTGCCGGAGCATCGCGCCAGCAGCTAAGCGCGCGCGCCTCTCCGACGACAGCGACGAGCCAAGGCGCCAACTGGCCGCGGCCAACCCTAGCTGGCCATCGACCGCCGGCGGCCGGCTGCTGCTCGGTGCGAGGCTGCCAGGTGCCAGCCAAGCCTTTAAGTCGGAGAATCGGAGGCGCACTGCTGCTGTTGCTGCTGCCTGCTGCTGAAGGAGTTGAGGCGTTGACTTGTGCTCACTGCTGGCCGGCTGGGTAATTTGAATCAATAATTTCGGTACATTTGTAGTTGCTACTTGTTAGTTCATGTTATCTTAATTAATTTAAGTCCTATTCCTATGCAAATTATTTGCAGATTTGCAGAGATGAAAAGAAAAAATACGAGCATAAACAGTTTTTTTGAAGTAGTTCAAGTACTCCTCGTGCCGAATCTGATCCTATCCTAGCCAGTCCACTGATCCCAGCGAATGTGAACCCAGATCCCCTTTCCCTGGCTGTAGCGACCATAGTTCCTACTTCAACTAATGAGAGACCTGATCCCTCAACTCCAAGCAATGAGAGAAATGACACCACATTTGATGAGAGTACAAACCAACCAAGAATGCCTATACTAGAATTTCATCCAAGTCAAATTATTGCTGATCCAGGACTTAGAATACCAATAGAAGATTATGCCCCTGAAATAAGAAGTGATGTGAGAAGAGCTTATTTGTTGAACAAGCGAAACAAAGCTATTGGGCATAAATTCAAGAAGACAAAAGATGGTAAAATTTGGAGATCCTTTCAGCGTGCGTGGTTTGACAATTTTGATTGGTTGGAATATAGTGTGGATAAGGAGGCTGCGTTTTGCTTTCATTGCTTCCTTTTCAAGAAACCATCCCAAGCCATTAGATTTGGCAATGATGTTTTCACAAAAAATGGGTACACTCGTTGGAAAACAGGTTTAACTAGTTTTGAAAAGCATGTCGGTGGTCAATCTAGTTACCACAACATTGCTAGGGGAGATTGTGATGATTTCAACAATCAACGAGCAAGTGTGGCTACCAAATTCCGAGTGTACAGCAAAGAGGCTGAGATATCTTATAAAATCCGCCTAACTGCACCATTGGATTGTGCAAGGTATCTCATAACACAAGGTGAAGCTTTTCGTGGGCATGATGAATCCTCCACTTCCATCAACAAGGGCAATTTTAGAGAGTTATTGGACTGGTATAAGGACAAGAAGGAAGATGTGAAGGATGCATTTGACAAGGGGGCTGGAAATGCACAAATGATTTGTTCTGACATCCAAAAGGACCTTGCTACAGCTTGTGCGATGGAGGTAACCAAAGTATTAAGAAAGACATTGGAGATAAGAATTTCTCAATACTTATTGATGATGCTAGAGATTGTTCAATAAAGGAGCAAATGGCGGTGAGTTTGAGGTAACACATACCATCTTTTAGTGTTTTTATATTGCACTAGTAATGTTTACTAATCTGATTTCGTGATGCACGTAGATTTCTAGATGATCATGGAGTGCTCCAAGAGAGATTCCTTGCCATTAAGCACATCACATATTGCACATCTGCTGGAATTAAAGAAGCTTTAGTTGATGTGTTGGAATATCATGGTTTGTCAATTTCCAGGCTACGTGGTCAGGGTTATGATGGGGCTTCAAATACGAGAGGGGAGTTCAATGGTTTGCAAAAATTGGTTAGAGATGAAGCTCCGTATGCATTCTATGTTCATTGCTTTGCTCACCAGTTACAATTGGTGGTTGTCACCGTTGCTCAATGTTGTCCTGCTATTGCTGATTTCTTCAATTATATTCCCTTGATAGTGACTCAAGTGTGTTCATCTTGTAAAAGGAAAGATGCATTACTTGCCAAACATCAAGATGAATTGTTAGATTTGATGGAGAATGGAAAGATTTCAGCCGGTACTGGGTTGCATCAAGAATCTAACATAACAAGAGGAGGAGATACTTGTTGGGGCTCACACCTCAAAACCTTGCTTCGTATATTCACAATGTGGAATGCTGTGGTGGATGTGCTAGGAATTGTTGTGGCTGATGCTCGGGAACACACATGCCAAGGTGGAGCTAGAGGTTTGCTTAAAAACATGGAATGCTTTGAATTTGTGTTCATCATGTTCTTCTTAATAAACTTTATGAGAAACACAAATAAACTATCCCAAGCTTTGCAAAGGAATAATCAAAATATTGTTGAGGCCATGCGTTTGATCTTGGATGTGAAAGAAAGCTTGCAGGACATGAGGGACAATGGTTGGGAGCCTTTCTTTTGCCAAGCCAAGAACTTTTGTGAAACACATGATATTGATGTGCCAAACATGGATGATCTTGTTGGAACAATGGGCCAATCCTCGGCTTCACTGTTACAAGGTTAGCATATTCAATGTTGCCATTGATGCAACTATCACCGAGATGAATCACCGATTCAATGAAGTTTCCACCGAGTTATTGGATTGCATGTCTTGTCTTAATCCAGCAAACAACTTTGCAAAGTTTGACGTTGACAAACTTATTCGTCTTGCTAAAATTTATGATGAGGACTTCACAGAAGCTGACCGGTTCTTGCTAAGAGTACACCTCCCCAGATTCCTTATGAACATTAGGAGAAGTGATGAATTTAATGGATGCTGGGATGTCCACACTTGCTCGTTTGATGGTTGAAACAACGAAACACACAACTTTCCATTTGGTATATCGCCTCATTGAGTTGACACTCATTCTTCCTGTAGCAACTTCGTCTGTTGAGCGAATATTTTCAGCAATGAAGATCATCAAGACAGATTTGCGCAACAAACTATCAAATGATTGGCTAAATGATTTAATGGTGTGCTATTGTGAGAAAGAGATATTCAGAAGCACTCACGATGACAAAATCATGATACAATTTCAGAAAATGAGTGATCGGAAAGGACATTTGCCTTATGAGTTTAATGTGATTCCTTAGAGGTATATATGTTAGTGTTACTAGTTTTAATACTTACATGTGCATGACTTATTGTTGTATCACTAACAAGTGTGCTAATTTGGACAGATGGCTTGTGGTTGGTGACTTGAGCGAGGGATCTTGGGCATACATCTCTATATTTTGGTGTGAAGCTATTCTATAACTACAATACCAGTAGCAGTACTAACCAGTAGTAAGAAGCAACATCTCATTGTCTTTTGTTATTGCTTCTCTCATACTTTGATGCCTTGGTCTGTGAATTGTATGAACCTTTCTGGTATGTTTAAATGAATACTGCATGCTTTAGTTAGTATTCTGGGAAAGTTTGATTACATTTCGGCAAAAGGACAAGGAGATAATGGTTATTTAGCTGTACAAATTCAAATTTCAGCTCAAAATTTAATATTTTTCAAAAATCCCAAAACAATTAGAGTCAACACTAGATGCTTCCAGTAGTATTCTGTGATATTCTCAGCTCATTTGGATAAAAGAATTACGAGATGATGTTGTTTCTCTTGAAAGGAACGTTTCATTTTTTTCTGCCGTTAACTTTGAGCCCACCCTCTAATTTCGTTCTGGACTCGCCACTGGTACTATGTACTTAGTCAGTGCAATGGTAAGAAGCTCACCCTTCGCCTTTTCATTCTTGTTGTTGGACGCCATAAGCTTAACCGTTTGTGAGGTAGATTGAACTATGATGCCAAATGCTTGGGGAAAATTTTATTCTTATAGAGGCATACGGAGCCGGAATTGTAGAAATTGCATCAATTAGAGCGATCATGACATCTAATGAGAAACTATTACATGTATAATTTTTAAAATTAAATTTTGCACGACTTGATTACATTGACTAGGAGTGTATGAACTGCTTTGAGTGAGTGCTAATGTCATTAAATGTTTAATTTGACCCATGGCTTTTGCTTTGACAGGATCTACCTAGTCAATGGAATATGTGTCGACTGCACGCGGTCCAGAAAGTGGACAAAAATTATTGGAAGTGAATTAAAATTAATGCTCAGTTCTCTGAACACGATGTACAAACCACATATGAAATATATTTCTAGTCGCAATTGAGACTGGTCACATGTATGTGTTTTTTTAGAATGTCACATGTATGTGTTGTGATCACCTCTTCCATAGATATATCTTTCAACCTATATGTATTAGTAGCTAGAAGAAAGGCACAAAATGACTAATGAAGTTTACATTTCTTTTGCTCTAGCTAGTAAACGGCACGAAATGTACTACTCCCGGTGTGAACATGATATTCTGCAACAAAAGCTGGATTATGTGTAATTTCCTTGACCTTGTCATTCAAATCAGGACAAGTCTTTTGAGAGTTAATGTGGCGGCTCTTTAGCTTTTTTCGATAAAGAGTGGCTTTATTGACTCAAAATATAGCATCGAGGATACAATTATAATGAGCTACACCTGGCCTCTGCATAACTAAGATGCACACAGCCAATACACACAAAGAAGCATGCTAGCAAAGGCACAAAAAGAAAAATCCCGAAGCATAGAAAGAACGATTGACAATGTATAGTGACAACCATCATAGCTAGCTAGGTCCTACTATTCAGCACGGACAACTACTGGTATACATAGGGTATAACTATCATGGCACACTTTTCATTGTTTGACTTGCTGATGTATATGCGTACATACAGTATACTTTTCCTTAGTCGGCGCTCGAAGTTGGAGCGGCAGATCATGGTAACACCGTAGTTCTGAGACAGGAAGACGGAGCGGCAAGCATGCGGCCACCTGATCAGCTGGTACCCTTGTGGGCAATCGGCGAGGTCACACCGGTGCGGCAGTCTCTCCTCCAATCGGTTCCCTAGGATGAGGCAGCAAGTTAATGTGTGTGGTGGTGCTATAGCACTCGATCTGCAGATTGAGGCGACCACTGATGGCTCTTGGTTAGGGTTCCTCTCTCTAAATATAGTTCGTACGGTGGGCAGCTCGTTTTGGAGAGGTTGTCGGATGCAACCGAAAGGCTCCTTTGTGAAGTGTGGTCGCTCTCACACCGACAAGCTTGCCTTCGGCATTGAGATGTGATCTACGGATAGCGGCTTGACAGAGAAGGCATGGCTGTGCAGTGACGACGGTGGAATTTCTAGCCAAGCGCCTGTAGTTGTTGGGATCACAGAAGAGTGGTGGCGACAACATACGACAAACCCGATTTGGTGGTGCTTCTTGAGAACATGTTATCGAGCTTCGTGGTGAAACCCCAAGGTCTAACCCTAGTGGGTTATATCTAGCAATGATGTTCTTGGGTTATTACCGTATTTGAGTCTTTGACAGGATATGTTCGAACTTGATCTTCTTGGTGAAAACATAGATTCTGGCCTCTAGTGATTGGATCCAGTGGCAATGGCCCTTGATCATCATTCCTTCTTGAAGGCATTATTGTTGAACACTTGCTGGGCCACACCCTCACCCAACAGCGCCACCACCATAAACACACCTAGTCGGCCCTAGCCAGCATCCCGACATAGCATGCACCTCCGCGCCCAATGCGCGCTCGCACCACTCCATTGAGTGCCACACACCACTATCACGCATGCATCACCAGGTGAGCCCTGATGCGCATGAAACGCCCCGCCAGGTCTTTGTTTGTGGCCCTCCAGTGGAGGCGCAGTGAGAGGATAGGAGGGAGAATGGCCTAGAGGCATTTGTAGAGTGTTTTTTTGGAAAAGGAGGTTAAACCCCGGACATCCGCATCAATTGATGCATACAATTATCTTTATTAATTATTCAACACTAACTAGAACATATATACATCAAGCCACCAGAAGCCACCACTCACACCTGCAAACTCGATAATGTGGAGTGCTCTCACTCGCCAGATCTAAAACCGGTGTCATAGCTGATCCATCCAGATAACATATTGGAAGCAACTACCGGTGCAGCAGACCTAAAGCATACACCACATGCACACGTTTCGAAAGCTGCCATCATCATCGAACCGCTAACCCATCATTAGGAGAGAGATCCGCATCATCCTTGCCGGTCCGGCTATCCGTTGACGCCTAATATGTCTCCAAATTTTTGATTGTTCCATGTTGTTATATTATCAATCTTGGATATTTTATAATCATTTTATAGTCATTTTATATCATTTTTTGGTACTAACCTATTGACATAGTGCCAAGTGACAGTTCCTTTTTTTCCGTGTTTTTTACATCGCAGAAAATCAATATCAGACGGAGTCCAAATGCCACGAAACTTTACGGAGATTTTTTATGGACCAGAAGGAACATGATGGGCCCTGGTTGCACCTGGGGGGAGTCACGAGGAGGGGACAACCCACCAGGGTGCGCCAGGAGGCCCAGGCGCACCCTGGTGGGTTGTGCCCACCTCGGGTGCCCCCGGACCGCCTCTTTGCTCTATAAATACCCCCAAAATACCAGAACCCTAGGGGAGTTTACGAAATATTCATTCAGCCGCCACAGAGTCCAGAACCACAATATCCAATCTAGACACCATCTCAGATGGGGTTCACCACCTCCATTGGTGCCTCTCCAATGATGCGTGAGAAGTTCTTTGTAGACCTTCGGGTCCGTAGTTAGTAGCTAGATGGATTCAACTCTCTCTCTCTCTTGATTCTCAATACAATGGTCTCTTGGAGATCCATATGATGTAACTCTTTTTGCGGTGTGTTTGTTGGGATCTGATGAACTTTGAGTTTATGATCAGTCATATCTTTTTATATCCGTGAAAGTTATTTGAGTATCCTTGATCTCTTATACGCATATTCTCTTATAGCCTCATATTTCTTCTCCGATATTTGGGTTTTGTTTGGCCAACTTGATCTATTTATCTTGCAATGGGAAGAGGTGCCCAGTAGTGGGTTTGATCTTACGGTGCTTGATCCCAGTGACAGAAAGGGAACCGACACGTATGTATCGTTGCTACTAAGGATAAAAAGATGAGATCTATAGCTACGAAATAGATTAACGGATCTTGTCTACATCATGTCATCGTTCTTATTGCATTACTCTGTTTTTTCATGAATTTAATACACTAGATGCATGCTGGATAGCGGTCAATGTGTGGAGTAATAGTAGTAGATGTAGGAAGGAGTCGGTCTACTAATCTTGGATGTGATGCCTATGTAATGATCATTGCATGGATATCATCATAATTATTTGAGGTTCTATCAATTTCCCAACAGTAATTTGTTTACCCCTCATTTGCTATCTTTCTCGAGAGAAGCCACTATTATTTACTTTGCATTTTTATTCAGATCTTTTAAACCGAAAATACAAAAATACTTTGCTGCACTTTATTTTATTTATGATCTATTATTTCAATCTATTACAAATTTCTGGCATCGTTACTCGGAAGGGATTGACAACCCCTTTAACACGTCAGGTTGCGAGGTGTTGTTTTTTGTGTGCAGGAGCTGTTTATGTTGTGTTGCTTGGTTCTCCTACTGGTTCGATAACTTTGGTTTCATCACTGAGCGAAATACCTACCTTCGATGTGCTACATCATCCCCTCCTCTTTGGGGAAATACCTTTGTAGTCCTAGCAGACAGGAGTTTTCTGGTGCTATAGTCAGGGAGCAATCAAAAGGAATTTCTCGCGCCGTTGTCGGGGAGGATCTTCTACATAACCAGGTTCCTAATCACAAATCTCATCTCCTCGCAATTTACATCATTTCTCATTTTCCTCTCGTTTTCCTCTTCCCCACTTCACAAAATTTGTCGTTTTATTCACCTGTCTTTTTCTTTTGCCGTTTTCTTGCCAGATCTGTTTTTGTGTGTTTTCTTGTTTGCGTAGTCATGATGCCTCAAAGAAAATATTATGATGTTCCTTACCCAAATATTTGCTTGAAATTGAGAGAATTACTAGGGAATATATGACTACACAATTTGAGCACAATAAGTATTTTACTGAAGAACTTAAGGAGCACTTTGTTGTGCTGGATGCTATCACAAAAAAACTTGATGATATTAGTAGAGAAGTTTGCAATCTTCAATCTAAGTATGCTTTTGTTAAAAGTTTGCTAGTAAAAATATCCGATGCACAAGCTACTCTATTAAATCAAATGGCTGCCAAACCAATCTCATTAGAGGATAAAAGTGATGAAGATCTTAAAATGATTGGTGTTTATTCTATTGATTCCTTGTTTAGTAAAGATAATATTGATGAAAAAGGGACTGGAGAAGATTCAACTTTAGGTAGAAGGTGTCCCAATATTTCGGAGGGTAAAAATCTTGTTGAGAAAATTGATGAAAGTGGGTTTGGAGAGGTCAAAACATTAGCTAGTGATGTACCCACTCTTTTGGATTACAAATACTTTAATTATGATAGTTTCTCTTTGATTGATTGTATTTCTTTGTTGCAATCCATGATAAATTCACCCCATGCTTATGAACAAAATAAGGCTTTTACTAAACATATTGTTGATGCTATGATGAAAGCTCTTGAAGAAAAATTGGAATTGGAAGTTTCAATCCCTAGAAAATTGCATGATGAGTGGGAACCTACTATAAAAGTCAAGATTAAAAACTATGAGTGTTTTGCTTTGTGTGACTTGGGTGCTAGTGTTTCTACAATTCCGAAATCTTTATGTGATGTGATTGGTCTTATTAATCTTGAAGAATGTTCTTTGAATTTGCACTTGGCAGATTCTACTATTAAAAAGCCTATGGGAAGAATTAATGATGTTCTTATTCTTGCAAATAGAAATTATGTGCCCATAGATTTTATTGTTCTTGATATTGTTTGCAATCCCTCTTGTCCAATTATTCTTGGTAGACCATTTTTACGCACTATCAGTGCCGTGATTGATTTGAAAGAAGGCAATATTAAGTTTCAGTTTCCTTTGAGGAAGGGTATGGAACACTTCCCTAGAACTAGAATTAAGCCACCTTATGAATCAATCATGAGGGCATATTGTGGATCTCGAACCAAAGATGACAAAACTTAGATCCTTGCTTTATGCCTAGCTAAGGGCGTAAAACTATAGCGCTTGTTGGGAGGCAACCCAATGAATAAATTTTCTTTTTTATTTTTGCTTTCTATTCTTGAGTGTTTACACAAATATGCTACTATTATGATTCTGTTATTTATGTTTTAGTTAGTGTTTGTGCCAAGGAAAGCCTTTAGGATCTTCTTGGGTGATAATTGTTTGATATTGCTGAAAAACAGAAACTTTTACGCTCAAGGAATTAATTTTAATTTTTTACCAGAGAGCGATAAAATATCCATTCTACTTGAAGTATATCAATATACAAATTTCTCGGGTCGTCCTAATTTTGCAGAACTTTTGGAGTTACAGAAGTATTCGATATAGTCAGATTGCTACACACTATTCTATTTTGACAGATTCTGTTTTCTTTGTGTTGTGTGCTTATTTTGATGGCTCTATGGTTTTGTTTGATGATTTTTTGCCATAGAAAAGTTGGAATACAGTATATATAATACAAGAACAAAATATGAATTTGTTTGATACAACACATATAGTAGTGGTTTATTATTCTTATACTAACGGGATCTCATGAAGGTTTTGTTGAGTTTTGTGTGATTGAAGTTTTCAAGTTTTGCATTATCTTACGATGGATGAAGGAAGGATGGAAGAGCCTAATCTTGGGGATGCCCCGGCATCCCAAGCTATTATCAAAAAATGAGCAACCAACTAAGCTTGGGGATGCCCCCCGAGTGGCATCCCCTCTTTCTTCCAACAACTATCGGTATTTTACTCGAGACTATATTTTTATTCGTCACATGATATGTGTTTTGCTTGGAGTGTCTTGTATGATATGAGTCTTTGCTTGTTTTATTTTGTGTTTTAAGTCATCAATCCTTGCTGAACACTCCTATTTGAGAGAGCCAAAGTTATGTCATGACTTATTATAATTGCTCTTTGTGCTTCACTTAAATCTTTTATGAGCTAGGACTTTCTCTAGTGCTTCACTTATATCTTTTTGAGCATGGTGTGCTTTAGTATTTTTGATGAAATGCTCTCTTGCTTCACTTAGATTTATTTGAGAGTTAGTAAAATTTTGAAGAAATTCTCTCTTGCTTCACTTAAATTATTTTGAGAGAAAGAAAATTTGTGATGCTCATGATCTTCACTTATTGTTTGATCTTATGAAAAGAAACACATGAAAATTAGTCCCAAAGTGAAAGATATCCAAGAAGGATAAAGAAAAGAAATATGTCATGAAGATCATTGGACACAATAAAGTTGATTCTTAGTAATAGTTTTGAGATATTATGATGTGATATGTGAGTTATGTTGATGAGTAATTATGCTTTAGTAAGAATATTGGTGTTAAGGTTTGTGATTCCCGAAGCATGCACGTATAGTCTCTCATTATGCTATGATGTTGGAGCATGATTTATTTTTGATTGTCTTCCTTATAAGTGGTGGTCGGGGATGAGCGATGGTTTTTCCTACCAATCTATCCCCCTAGGGGCATTCGTAGTAGTACTTTTCTTCGAGGGCTAATAAACTTTTGCAATAAGTATATGTGTTCTTTATGACTAATGTGAGTCCATGGATTATACGCACTCTTACTTTTTGCAATTTGATAGCCTCTACGGTACCGTGCATTGCCCTTTCTCACATTGAGACGTGGTGCAAATTTCGCAGGTGCACCCAAACCCCGTGATATGACACGCTCTATCACACATAAGCCTTATTAAATCTTCCTCAAAACAGCCACCATACCTATCAATTATGGCTTTTCCATGGCCATTCCGAGATATATTGCCATGCAACTTCCACCGCTTCCATTTGATGACTTGAGCATTCACTGTCATATTGCTTTGCATGATCATATAGCTGACATAGTAGTTGTGGCTCAGCCACTATTCATCATTTTTCATACATGTTACGCTAGATCATTGCACATCCTGGTACATGCCAGAGGCATTTATATAGAGTCATACTTTGTCATAGGTATCGAGTTATAAGTTTTATTTCTTGTGAGTTATAAGTAAGTAGAAGTATGATGATCATCATTATTCATTTTTAGAGCAGCGCCCTAGTGAGGAAATGATGATGGAGACTATGATTCCCCCAAGTCGGGATGAGACTCCGGACAATGAAAGAAAAGAAAAAAAGAAATAATAATAATAAACAAAGATAGAAGGGGCATTGTTAGTATCCTTTACAACACTTGTGCTTCAAAGTAAAACCTTGTTTTTTATATGGAGAGTCTCCTATCACTACTAGGAAAATGCTAATTAGTGGCGCACCTGTTTTGGCCATTAATGGCGCACTACAGGTGCGCCACTATCATCACACCACTAGTAACTAATACTAATGGCGCCCCCTGGTGCGCCATTAGTATACCAGACAATAGTGGCGCACCAGGGAGTGCGCCATTAGTATGTCAAACGGTGCGCCATTACTATGCCTCCCAGGGGGGCATATTTACCTTGTGCTCTGGGTTACTAATGGCGCACTTCTAGTTAGTGCGCCACTAGTGTGTTTATTGTAGTGCGCCACTAAAGTGCAGTGTAGTGCGCCACTAGTATGAATATTAGGAATTTTTTTCTTTTCTGATATTTGCACAGGTTACAAAATATATTACTGCACAGTATATACACAGCACAACATATAAACAACATATTCATCGAATACAATAGAAGATTAGTCTTGGAATACAATTCATCATATTAGTCTCCGAATTCAAAAGACCGAATAAAGTTAGAACATTACAAGTCTCGAGACCGCGAGTAGCGAGTTTTTCTTCACATTACAAGTCGATATCGATCATCTAAACTACCATCACATAGAAGAGAGCTGCTGTCATCACGATGAGCATCACCGCGATGAAACTGGTGTTCATCCGGTTCCTCCTCCGCTCCCTCCTCTCTCCCGCTAGATAGCGCGCGTATCTAGCTTCCGCCTCCGCCCTAGTGGTGTACCCTTTGTAACAGTTACCGCTGAAACGGTGAATCTGTCTCCGACACTCCTCTCAGTCATCATAGACTCCGAGAACCTTACCCTTGTACACGACATACGACGACATCTCTATGCACTAGCCAAACAAAACGTTAGTAGCAATTCACAGACAATACATAAGCAATATATAAGTATGCAACAAAAGGATCGGAAGAGAAAAGCAACACATTAATAGCACGATTCATGGTCCTACTAATAAATAGCATCGATTACATATAAGTTGAACGACTGTCCAAACCAAAGAGACATACAAGTTCATTAAAGTTTAATTACAGCATGAGCTAATCGATATTTCAGAACTACATAGCATCACTACTTTCGACTCGACTCAGGGACCGGAGCATGGATCAAGCCGCCGTCTGTCGTGATGGTCATGAAATCGCGGGTGTTGTCAGCCTGCATTTGTAGCGTTGTTTCTATCTCACTGTTGGACGGTTGATATCTGAGATAGAACTGCCCTGAGGTATGAAGGGCATCTTGATGGATGATTTCCGCAAACTCCGACTGGATGCGAAAGAATTCTTGTCTGATGTCCACGTCCTGGATTGCCGACAAGCTTGCGGCCCAATCTTTGAGATTATTTGGTAGCAGAAGGTGATTATGGTCCCGTACGATCGCCGGCATGTGATGGAGGGCGTAGTAGGCATCCTTCTGACCGCCAGGCGGCTACTTGACACAGGGGAATGTCGTATTGTGGGCGAACACGTGCTTGCCGTACCTACGAATTGGCCTGCTGAAGGTGCCTCCAGATCTGGCGTAGCCGGGGAGAACATCATCAAGAACTTTCTTGATATTTGTGTAGCCTTTCTTCGACTGACAGTCCGAGTCGAAATCCGTGGCCATGGAATATTTCGGTCTTAAGAGGATGAGTGTGCAATGTGTGTCACTGCACAAAACACGGAATGCTAGAAAAAAAAGAACGATCGAAATCTAAGAAATCATATGTTACGGGGCAGTGAGGGGATGACTTACTCGGGAAAGTAAGGCACGAGGAAGTTATCCTTATCTGGGTTTGCCAGAATGACGCCTTCGAGGTATGAACTCGTGACTTGCCGGTCCCCAGCACTGCCCAAGATCTTGGCACGCATGTAGAAGGGGTCGACTATCACGATGTCTGGGGTCTTGTCTCTAATGATTAACATCTCCATACTCAGCGAAAATAGCCGAACGAAGGTGTAGTGGAGCGGATGAAGGTTAAACACAGTGAAGAAATCATCAAACCGCATGACGATCATACCCCCGATGGCGCTATCCACAAAGCCCTTGCCCTCTGGCACCTTGGCCACGAAAACCGGGCATGCCACATCATTCTCTCGGAGACGCGCTTCTCCAAAGAAAGAACACTATCATGCATACTCCGCATAGCACCAGTTTCAGCATTGAGTAGATTAGTCGGTAGCATCGGCCTACCCGCCACATGCACCCTCCTCGAGATATCCTTAGGTGAAGGTGGCCCGTCCTGAGCACGGATCGTACTCGGTGCCAGCTGGCTCGCACCCTTGTTACTCTTTCTTTTCTTCCCCTCTTCTTCTGCTGTAATGGGATTGAGTTCTGCTCACAGACAACCTTCTTGAGTGTGTTGGGGCTGATAATATTTTGCACCTCGGCTATCTGAGGCTCGGTGAAGGCGGCAGCTGGAGGCGTCTCCTGAGAACTGAACGCCAGACGATGCCTATTGCAACTGGGTTTCTCCGCGGTACGAGCTAGATCGTCTTTTGCAGGGTTGGGTTCTTGAGAAGGCCCCAAGAATTTTTCACCGTACCCATGTTCGTTGAAGTACTTATCGACCCTGGTAAATGTACCTCCGTCGTTGTCGTCGTCGTCCGGATCCTGTGCCATATGCATGTCCAGGTCATGTGCCATATGCATGTCCGGCATGTCCGGTAGCGTTACGGGGGTCTTGCCATGGCTTGGTGCCGGCACGACTAGCTGTGTTGTCTGTGGGGTGGTGTCCCCCGCCCCCAAATGAATCTGGCTCTTCGGCCAAAGCATGGGCCAGCTTATGCAGGCAATGAGGGTCATCACATCATCTTCGTCAGCCCCATGGGGTCGATACGGAGGTAACAAGTCGTCAAAGCCCGACAGCACCCGAACCGGTTGAACCCTATAAACGGTGGGTGGCATCTGATTACCGTGGAACGCGCGGCTGCGCGGTTGAACGATACTGCCCTTGGCGACATCGACCAACTCGTCGTTCACGAAGTGCATGAGAGTGCACGGAACATCGGCGGCGCCCTGCGAAAACATGTAGGGCGTCAGGGATGCCCAGTCAAAGGTAAGGAGATGAAGTCATCAATCGAGAGGCTTAATTAGTTACCGTGATGGCATCGAGCTGGGCTAATGTCGAGGCACCGCCAACGGCGGGCATGCAACTAACGAAGGGTCCGCTTGCTGCCGAGGTGCTGGCCGGCATATTCTTCCCACACTCGGGTTCATTAAGCTACAATGCCGGCGCCGCCGCGGGAGACACCAATGCCGCCTCCGCCGGAGACACCAATGGCGCCACCGGCACGTTGCGCGAGTTGCTGCCCGTGAAGCTAGGAATCGAGGGCGGCCCCTGTTGGCCGCCTGCAATCCACTCCTGCAGCCCAGAAACCAAGGTAGGCATAATGGCGGTGATCGTCGCTCCCAGTTGGTCTCGCACTTGCTCTTCGACGATCTCCGGAATGCACGCCACTTGTGCCTTGACTTGTTGAACCTCACGCTCCTGGCTTTCCAAGCTGGTCTTTCTCTCCTTTCGCCCAACGGTATAGTACTCCGACCATTTCGTGGACAAGCCTTTACCGGCCACATGACCAGCTGACGACGGCTTACTGAGCTTATCCTTGTTTTTCATTACGTTCAACGCCCTATTTAAAGGGGTGTCGAAAGGGGAGCTCTGAGACGACCCCGCGCTACTGCTTTTAGTGTCCTACGGAAGGAACGTGAACCATTTAGAAAATTGGCTTCATTAATTAGAATGCAACCATATGGAGCTAATTACGCGGGGGTGTATTCCTTACCAGAACACGCTCAAGCACCTTGGTCT
The DNA here is from genome assembly GCF_018294505.1 of Triticum aestivum. NCBI lineage: Eukaryota > Viridiplantae > Streptophyta > Magnoliopsida > Poales > Poaceae > Triticum > Triticum aestivum. The sequence goes on along the minus strand of NC_057812.1, from coordinate 719,046,184 downwards.
TCGGATCCGCGGTAAGATCCTTGGTTACCGGGTCCACATTGTATCGGGCCCTGACATAGTTCCTGGTCTGCTTGTCACGGTATTTCTCGAAGAGGGGCCATAGGCCTTGCTCGGAACACTCCTCGTCCTCCTTGTCCCATATAGGTTCCGCCACTCTATAACCGCCGGGACTGAGTTTGTGGAGCCCTAAGTTCAAGTCCCGCATCTCTTTCCCACACTGACTTGATTCCACCGTTGCGTCGCTCTCGCACTTGATCTTGAACTCCAGGTAGTCATCTTCGATGATCGAAGGATGTTTCTCCTTGATCTTCTCATAACTGTCACCTTTTTCAATCATTCTCTTCACCGCGGCTCTCCAAGTAGCCAGGGCCGTGCTCATCTTCGTGAGGGCGGCACTGTTCACTTTATTCCCTGCGAGGCTTGTGTTTGCGAAGTCACCGGGGAACTTGTATCGTTCGTGCAGCTTCATGAAGAGGAGGTTGCACAAATTCCCTCGGTCACGATGCCTTAGGTTCTCGGTGTTGATCGAGACGGTGCTCTGGAGAATGCACCCGAGCTGTCCCACGTACCCCTTGACTATTTCTTTGGGCACCGTTCAATGCCCCTCGGAGGACACTTCAGTAAATTCCTCCTTGACGGTGCCGAGCATGTTCGGGTGCCGGTCCTTCCGTTGCCTCTTCGGTTGGCTGCCATCTGTGTGTGCGCTGCCATCATCAGTGGTGGCATCCTCGGTGGCACCATCAGTGGTGTCATCCCCGACGCCACTAGGGGTTGTATAGTCAGGATCGGTGTCTTCCGCGGCATCCTCATAGCGGTGAGCTTCTTGCTCCATCTCTTGGGACAGCTCCCAGAATGCCTTGCCCGAACCACCGGCCTCATCATTGTGGGCCATGTTTCGCTCTAAATAGGAAAAAAGTTTGGTCAAAAAGTTGGTTATTGTCAAGGAACAAGATCATGGTCTCATCATTTAGGATTTGTTGACACTGAGGCATCCTAAAAGCTAAGATTTTATCATTTAGGGTTTGTCGACACCAAGGCACCCTAAAAGCCTAAGCTTTCATCATTTAGGTTTTTATCGACACCGAGGCACCCTAAAAGCCAAGGTTTTATCATTTAGGGGATTGTTGACGTTGAGGCGCCCTAAATGCTAAGTTAAGTTTTCATCATTTTGGGTTTATCGATGCCGAGGCACCCTAGGTTGACTGATATATATGGGTATCTTCTAATAATATACCCTATCAAGAAAAGGGAAGGAGAATTCTAAGTTGGGCCTAATCACTTGGCTCCATTGTCACCTATGGTTTAATGCAGCAAGAATAAAGAGGCAGTTGATCCTACTTAATTAAGTACTAAGATACCCCGGCCCATGCATTAGTCACAAGTACCCCATATGTCCTATTTTTAGCAAAGTCATGCTAAAATTCACGGAAAAATTCAGCATGACCTTTGCTGAAAATAGGACATATGGAGTACCTGAATTTGCCGGAACGGAAGTTAATCGACATTCTGGCAAACTCAAGCACCTCTTGGGGTACAGCAGCAACATCACAAGTTGACAAAATTTCCAAGTAGTACAGCAGCATCATCACAAGTAGTACCAATGAACATATAGTCCAGCAAATTCTGAATTTGTTTGTCAAAGTGTTAGTCAGCATCACCCCCACAATGTGTATCCCTTGATTCCCTTCTCACCAGCAAACCACACTAATGCTCTAACTAGTGTACATAATTCATCCACCATGATCACATTTTCTTTTCTTTATACAGAAGCCTTTCACTATAACTGTCTGATCCTAGCAAAGACATGCATTACACATAACCACTCCCACCAAACCTGCAGAAGTGCAATAACTGAAAATCTAGATCAGTTACATTGAATATAAGCACTTGGATGTTCAGGTAAAAGTAGCACTAAGAGGCAATGGAAACACAGAAGCAATTGACAGAGCCTATATAAAACCTAGAGATAATTTACCAATTTATTATACATGTAACTGATCCTAGAGAACCCATAAACTAGCACAAGAAGGCTTGCTTCCTATGCACGTGTGCACCAAACCTACATAACTAGTGGACCAACTCTCTGTCTGTTACAAGAACTACAACTAGGAAGCTAGCACCAGATGCACTTGGGGATATACTAGTTATGCACTTCACATCCAGATGGCAATTACCTAGTATTATAAGCTAAAATTACCTAGTAAGTGCTCAATCAATAAGGTACAAGGTAAACTGAATTGACTTTCCAAATTGAGAAGCGCAGACAGAGCATAAGCAAAGAGGTCAACTGCTAATATCTATTCAATGCAAATAGTAGACATCTGAGTTCTCGTGCTCATATTGGAACATCCAGAACACCAAAGGCATCTTCAAAGTGAAAATTCTTACCCCTACACAACTATTCGGCATAATCAGAATTGAAAAGTAACATTCTTCAATATAGATCATGGGTGCTCGGGGGAAAGTAGCACAAACAGACAATGCAAACAACCAATCAACTAGTGAAGCCAATCAAGAACCTAGAGATATAGCTAGCAAACTGAGGAAGCACAGGCAGAGCAAAAGCAAAAAGGTTACATGTTCACTGCGAAATAATAGATGCGCGAGTTCCAGTGCCCATATATGAAAAATCTAGAGCAGCAAAGGGCATCATCATCAAAGTAAAACTCTTAAGCCCTACATAATTATGCAACCTTGATCACAAATGACATTACTGGATTTAGATCTATTGCAGTAAATATAAGGACTTGGATGCTCAGATTTAAAGTAAAGTGCACAAGCAGGCAATGCAAACACACAATCAATTGGTGAAAACCATCGACAACCTTGGGACAAATCCGGTGCATCAAACCTAGATAATCAGTGGACCAATTCTAAGTATGTATCAAGAACTCTAGCTATAAAGTTAGCAACAGTTGAAATTGGGGATATACTAATCATGAACAATCTCTCCTGGTCGGTCCAACTCAGAAATCACACCATTGTTCACATCCCATGGGCAGTCCCTGTAGCAACAAAAGCTAAGTTTAGACATATCCAACCGATCTCCTAAGCCCTGACCCCTAGAAACATTAGGCTAAACCCAACTGTGGCAGAAGGTGGATCCAGATTTTAAGGAATCGAGTGAGGCAAGGGAGGCAGAATCTACCACTTGGCGCGGGCCTTGAGCTTGAGGGCGGAGGGCTACGGCGCGGTGCAGGGCCCCTCAGTGGCGATCTTGTAGAACAAGAACAACCAAATTAGTTAAGCAAGAAGGAGAAGGGGACGAACTTGGGTACCTGCGCTGTCCTGCGGTGGTTGAGGAGTTGGATCCGGCAGCGGAGCCCAAGGGGTTGTCAGAATGGCGCCTGTGGCAGCGCCAGAGACGAGGCCCTGGTGGCGCGGCGACGACGACGGCGAGGAGGCGGGGCGAGAAGGAGACGAAGCGAAGCAGCTTGTTAAGGCAGGGGCAGGGGGTCATCGGCGGCGAGGTGGAGCGGGGGAGGGTTCGGGGTGA